>NC_134484.1:441557174-441677032 GCF_040206685.1 Ascaphus truei
AGAGTGAGAGAGTGTGTGTGTGTATGTATATATGGGAGAGAAACTGTGTGTGTGTGTGTATATGGTGTGTGTGTGTGTGTGTGTGTGTGTGTGTGTGTGTGTGTGTGTGTGTGTGTGTGTGTGTGTGTGTGTGTGTGTGTGTGTGTGTGTGTGTGTGTGTGTGTGTGTGTGGGTGTGTGTGTGGGTGTGTGTGTGTGTGTGTGTGTGTATATGGGGGTATGTGTGTGTGTGTGTGTGTGTGTGTGTGTATATGGGTGTGTGTGTGTGTAGTGAGCAGTGTGTGCTGTGAGCAGTGTGTGCAGTGAGCAGTGTGTGCAGTGTGTGCAGTGTGTTCAGTGTGTGTATATGGGTGTGTGTGTGTATATGGGTGTGTGTGTGTGTGCTTGTGTGTGTATATGGGTGTGTGTGTGTGTGTGTGTGTGTGTGTGTGTGTGTGTGTGTGTGTGTGTGTGTGTGTGTGTGTGTGTGTGTGTGTGTGTGTGTGTGTGTGTGTGTGTGAATATGGATGGGTGTGTGTATGGATGTGTGTGTGTGTGTGTGTGTGTGTGTGTGTGTGTGTGTGTGTGTGTGTGTGTGTGTGTGTGTGTGTGTGTGTGTGTGTGTGTGTGTGCAGTGAGAGTGTGTGCAGTGTGTGCAGTGTGTGCAGTGTGTTCAGTGTGTTCAGTGTGTTCAGTGTGTGTATATGGGGGTGTCTGTATATATGTGTATATATGTGTGTGGGTGTGGGGCAGCATCGGCTCATCATCACCTTCCCCCCCCCCCCGCAGCACCCTTCACCCTGCGGGGCAGGAGATGTGAGCGGGGATGTCCCTCCGGTCCCCGCTTCCCCCTGTCACCGCGTGACAGCCCGAGGGGCAGGAGATGGGAGCGGGGATGTCCCTTCGGTTTTAGCTTCCCCCTGTCACCGCGTGACAGCCCGCGGGGCAGGAGATGGGAGCGGGGATGTCCCTCCGGTCCCCGCTTCCCCCTGTCACCGCGTGACAGCCCGAGGGGCAGGAGATGGGAGCGGGGATGTCCCTCCGGTCCCAGCTTCCCCCTGTCACTGCGTGACAGCCGCGGGGCAGGAGATGGGAGCGGGGATGTCCCTCGGGTTCCCGCTTACCTCTGATCCCCCCCACGTGCCCGGTGCTCCTGCTGCCTGCATGGAGGTGGTAGCGGGGGGTTTCTTCTCCCCACCGCTCTCCCTGGCGCTCCCGCTGCCTGCGCGGGAGGAGGGGGGGATCAGGTGGTGGTGCTGGTCGCGGCCTTTCTTCTGTTCCGACCCCCCCCCCATCTGTATAGAGTGAGAGAGTGTGTGTGTGTATGTATATATGGGAGAGAAACTGTGTGTGTGTGTGTATATGGTGTGTGTGTATGTGTGTGTGTATATATGGGTGTGTGTGTGTGTGTGTGTGTGTGTGTGTGTGTGTGTGTGTGTGTGTGTGTGTGTGTGTGTGTGTGTGTGTGTGTGTGTGTGTGTGTGTGTGTGTGGGTGTGGGTGTGGGTGTGGGTGTGGGTGTGGGTGTGGGTGTGGGTGTGGGTGGGTGTGTGTGGGTGTATATGGGTGTGTGTGTGTGTGTGTGTGTGTGTGTGTGTGTGTGTGTATATGGGGGTATGTGTGTGTGTGTGTGTGTGTGTGTGTATATGGGTGTGTGTGTGTGTAGTGAGCAGTGTGTGCTGTGAGCAGTGTGTGCAGTGAGCAGTGTGTGCAGTGTGTGCAGTGTGTTCAGTGTGTGTATATGGGTGTGTGTGTGTATATGGGTGTGTGTGTGTGTGTGCTTGTGTGTGTATATGGGTGTGTGTGTATGTGTGTGTGTGTGTGTGTGTGTGTGTGTGTGTGTGTGTGTGTGTGTGTGTGTGTGTGTGTGTGTGTGTGTGTGTGTGTGTGTGTGTGTGTGTGTGTGTGTGTGTGTGTGTGTGTGAATATGGATGGATGTGTGTGTGTGTGTGTGTGTGTGTGTGTGTGTGTGTGTGTGTGTGTGTGTGTGTGTGTGTGTGTGTGTGTGTGTATATGGGTGTGTGTGTGTGGTTGTGTGTGTATATATATATATGTGTGTGTGTGTGTGTGTGTGTGTGTGTGTGTGTGTGTGTGTGTGTGTGTGTGTGTGTGTGTGTGTGTGTGTGTGTGTGTGTGTGTGTGTGTGTGTGTGTGTGTGTGTGTGTGTGTGTGTGTGTGTGTGTGTGTGTGTGTGCTGTGAGCAGTGTGTGCTGTGAGCAGTGTGTGCAGTGAGCAGTGTGTGCAGTGTGTTCAGTGTGTGTATATGGGTGTGTGTGTGTGTGTATATGGGTGTGTGTGTGTGTGTATATGGGTGTGTGTGTGTGTGTGTATATGGGTGTGTGTGTGTGTGTGTGTATATGGGTGTGTGTGTATATGGGTGTGTGTATATGTGTGTGTGTATATATGTGTATATATGTGTGTGGGTGGGTGTGTGTGTGTGTGTGTATATGGATGTGTGTGTGTATATGGATGTGTGTGTGTGTGTGTGTATATGGGTGTGTGTGTGTGTGTGTGTGTGTGTGTGTGTGTGTGTGTGTGTGTGTGTGTGTGTGTGTGTGTGTGTGTGTGTGTGTGTGTGTGTGTGTGTGTGTGTGTGTGTGTGTGTGTGTGTATATGGGTGTGTATATGGGTGTGTGTGTGGTTGTGTGTGTGTATATATATGGATGTGTGTGGTTGTGTGTGTGTATATATATGGATGTGTGTGTGTGTGTGTGTGTGTGTGTGTGTAGTGTGTGCAGTGAGCAGTGTGTGCAGTGAGCAGTGTGTGCAGTGAGCAGTGTGTGCAGTGAGCAGTGTGTGCAGTGTGTGCAGTGTGTTCAGTGTGTGTATATGGGGGTGTGTGTGTGTGTGTGTGTATATGGGTGTGCGTGTGTGTGCTTGTGTGTGTATATGGGTGTGTGTATATGTGTGTGTGTATATGTGTATATATGTGTGTGGGTGTGTGTGTGTATATGGATGTGTGTGTATATGGGTGTGTGTGTGTGTGTGTGTGTGTGTGTGTGTGTGTGTGTGTGTGTGTGTGTGTGTGTGTGTGTGTGTGTGTGTGTGTGTGTGTGTGTGTGTGTGTGTGTGTGTGTGTGTGTGTGTGTGTGTGTGTGTGTGTGTGTGTGTGTGTGTGTGAGCAGTGTGTGCTGTGAGCAGTGTGTGCAGTGAGCAGTGTGTGCAGTGAGAGTGTGTGCAGTGTGTTCAGTGTGTGTATATGGGTGTGTGTGTATATGGGTGTGTGTGTGTTTATGTGTGTATATGGGTGTGTGTGTATACGTGTGTGTGTATATATGTGTGTGTGTGTGTGTGTGTGTGTGTGTGTGTGTGTGTGTGTGTGTGTGTGTGTGTGTGTGTGTGTGTGTGTGTGTGTGTGTGTGTGTGTGTGTGTGTGTGTGTGTGTGTGTGTGTGTGTGTGTGTGTGTGTGCAGTGAGAAGTGTGTGCAGTGAGAAGTGTGTGCAGTGAGAAGTGTGTGCTGTGAGAAGTGTGTGCTGTGAGAAGTGTGTGCTGTGAGAAGTGTGTGCTGTGAGAAGTGTGTGCTGTGAGAAGTGTGTGCTGTGAGAAGTGTGTGCTGTGAGAAGTGTGTGCTGTGAGAAGTGTGTGCTGTGAGAAGTGTGTGCTGTGAGAAGTGTGTGCTGTGAGAAGTGTGTGCTGTGAGAAGTGTGTTCAGTGTGTGCAGTGTGTGCAGTGTGTGCAGTGTGTGCAGTGTTTGCAGTGTTTGCAGTGTGTGCAGGGGAGCCATGTGAAAACCGCGTTATAACCGATTCGCGTTATAACGGGTCGCGCTATAATGGAGTTTACCTATATATATGTATATAAGTGTCAAAAATAGTGCTACTGGGCATGGCTAATTGTATAAAACAAGAAACAAAGAGGTCCAGAGCAACATCCAATGTGCCAAAATACACAGTGAAATACAGGTAAACCCCGTTATAGCGCGGTCCTCGGGGGCCACCTGATCCGACCGCTAGACCCGGGGTCGCGCTAATTTAAAAAAAAATGGCCACCGCGTGCCTGATCAGGAGGGAGGGAGTGAAGAGGGAAGGAAGGAAGGAAGAGGTGGCTGGAAGCCCTACATGTCCCCTAGCAATAGTGAGTACAGCCACAACCTGCTCCTTACCTCCCACCACCGGCATCCATTTCCTCCCCCCCCAGGCCCTCACACCTACCAGCCCTCCGTGGCATAGCCCACGTGGCCCTCCGAGTCCCAGCCTGTTCCTCACTCACCCCCCCTCCTCCTGACACTCTCCCCCTCCTCCCGACACCCCCCTCCTCCTGATGCCAGCTCCGCTCCGATCTCAGCAGCTGACACCAAAGGTAGGGAGGGGGAGTTGGAGGTGTGGTGTAGTGTGCTGTGAGTGCTGTGAGAGTGTGTTGTGAGTGCTGTGAGAGTGTGCAGTGAGAGTGTGTGCTGTGAGCAGTGTGCTGTGTGTGTGTGCAGTGAGTGTGTGCAGTGAGTGTGTGTGCAGTGAGTGTGTGTGCAGTGAGTGTGTGTGCAGTGAGAGTGTGTGCAGTGAGAGTGTGTGCAGTGAGAGTGTGTGCAGTGAGAGTGTGTGCAGTGAGAGTGTGTGCAGTGAGAGTGTGTGCAGTGAGAGTGTGTGCAGTGAGAGTGTGTGCAGTGAGAGTGTGTGCAGTGAGAGTGTGTGCAGTGAGAGTGTGTGCACAGTGGTGCAGTGAGAGTGTGTGCAGTGAGAGTGTGGGCAGGGATAGTGTGTGCTGGGAGTGTGTGCAGTGTGCAGTGAGAGTGTGTGCAGTGAGAGTGTGTGCAGTGAGAGTGTGTGCAGTGAGAGTGTGTGCAGTGAGAGTGTGTGCAGTGAGAGTGTGTGCAGTGAGAGTGTGTGCAGTGAGAGTGTGTGCAGTGAGAGTGTGTGCAGTGAGAGTGTGTGCAGTGAGAGTGTGTGCAGTGAGAGTGTGTGCAGTGAGAGTGTGTGCAGTGAGAGTGTGTGCAGTGAGAGTGTGTGCAGTGAGAGTGTGTGCAGTGAGAGTGTGTGCAGTGAGAGTGTGTGCAGTGAGAGTGTGTGCAGGGAGTGCGTGCAGTGAGCAGTGCGCAGTGTGCAGTGAGAGTGTGTGCAGTGTGCAGTGAGAGTGTGTGCAGTGAGAGAGTGTGCAGTGTGCAAAAAAATAAAAAAAATAAAAATTTTAAATTGAAAAAAAAAAAATATATATTTGTAAAAAACGGGAGCCACGTGAAAACAGCGTAATAACCGATTTCGAGTTATAACGGGTCGCGCTATAACGGGGTTTACCTGATACGTATATATCTCTTGAAAAAGGGTAATTTAGTTAACCCTTTGGCCAAAGCGTACAAGCCTGCGAGTCACTTTCAAGGCATGACCAGTTCGCAGGTCCTAACACTAACTGTTTAAAATCCTTATTTACCTCTATAATTAACGGAAGGATGGTCCTGGCATTAAACCTGTCACAACCAGCTACATGAAAAGAAAACCTGCTTACTTGGAAAGTGGGGAGGTAAAAGGAAAGGTTCACAGTTTAGTGTTAGGACCTGCAAATTTGGTTATACCTTGACGTTGGTATGCAGGCTTATGACGCTTTGGCCAAAGGGTTTAACTAAATAACCAAGAAAATATTATTATTGAATTATTTAAACTTTATACATATTACCATATATGTTTTGTCAATTGGATGTAGCATTGGGCTCCCCTGTCTTTTGTTACATGTGTAGTTGTTTTATTAAACACCATGGAATGCAAATATGCATTCCACAGCTCACTACACAATAGTGAATGCATGCGTGTCAGCAAATTTTATTGAGAAGTTCTTCTTGGCTCAAATTTTAATATGTGCAGTTAGCAGATCCATATCAATATTTACTGCATGTAATGTTATATGGCTGCTTATACTGAAGCATTAATTCCACCACAACCCCTTTCCTTAAAAAATAACTTAAACTCAAAATGTTGGATCAATGAGTGGGGTGTTCGGGCAAAAAAAAAACAAGATGTCAAAGCCCCATTACATTAACATGATACAGAGTAGACTCCTCACACCTTCACCCTTACCCCCCATACCATCATTTTTGAAGAAGAAAAAAAACACGGTGGTAGTTTAACTATTTATTAACTGAGGCACTGTTAGAAAGTATAACTATAACTATAAAGATCCATGAGCAGTAGTGGTCCATGTGCAGGGAGGCAGGCAATACAATGAAAGTTAATGCTGTTGTGTGTAAATAACCATGGACAAGGGGCTGACGTTGCAGTACAATCAGATCTGGAGAAAAGTATAAGAGGAACAATTGTGGCCCAAAAGTACATTCTAAAGAGATTTAAAAGGTGACGTTTGAAATCCTGTATGTAAAGAAGCACTCTACAGTATATAATACTTCAGGTCATGTGTACTGTACATACAGTACTATCCATTAGCTGAGAAAGGTGGTGGTGAGCATGTGTATTGAACAAAGAGGAGGATCCAGGGCACTGTGGATTTGTAGAAAATAAATTTATTCTAGGCACACACAACGTTTCGAGCTGTACAAAGCTCTTTCTCAAGTGACTGGCCAGTAACGTTGCGCGTGCTAAGAATAAATTTATTTTCTACAAATCAGTAGTGCCCTGGATCCTCCTCTTTGTTCATATCTACTGAAATCACACCTGACGGGTTTTTTCCCTGAACCACTGAGCACCGGTACCTCTTAATCGCAAGTATATTGCTTTATTATATACATTCAGGTTTGCAGACATAACTCTTTATTGTATTACATGGGCATGTGTATTGTACATACAGAACTATCCATTAGCAGAGAAAATGGATAGAAAGGTGGTGGTGGGCATGAACAGTAGGATAATTCAAAGATTGTAGCTGAATGTGTGAGTAACAGATACTGAACATTTATATCTTATGACATTAAACCTCTACAAATAAAACACACATTGAAACAAGAAATTGCTGTTACAGTTCTTTTTTGTTGGAAGCCACTTTTTGTAATTTTTGCCAAAGAAAAAATAAATTGTAATAGTTTGTTATCTGAATATACAGTACAGCATTACAATGCATCAATATACAGGGCACTACACATACAGTAGTCCAGTAAGCATTACATGACTACTGTCTACAGCAGCATCAGATACAGTCGATGTCATATTAAATAACATCAAACACTGCTCTGTAGTGGAAATACAGTAGTAAGTTACATGGCAAGGAATTCTCCAAAAATAAATATTTTAAATACTGTTGGTCATATTTTGGGTTCATTTAAATACTTTAGTGTCAACCTTGCATAAAGTTCAGTACATATATTTACACACCTGAAATACTTAGGTTACTGAACAGAAACAAAGTATTAGACTTTGAAGACAACAGCTCGCGAACACCCCCTGAGTTTTTAGACGGTATTGCAGTATTGCAAACAGCACTAATAAAATGCTAATATTACGAGCGCTAAAATACCGGAACATATTCCGGAACAAAAAAATATATACTGCATCTGCCCGCGGTTATCAGAGTTGCGCCGATACGGCCGCATTAGGATAAGGGCGGCCGCAGCTGTAATATATAGAGATTAGACCATTTGGGTCTAGTAAAAAATAGAACATGTAGAATTCTCAAAGCCTTACATTATGGGCATAATGAACTATATTGAGTTGTATTTTTATAATATAGGCTTCTAAAAGCCAAATAATATAGAAGTAATTTAAATATCAACGCTGAGAAAACAAACAATATCTGAAAGTTGAATATAAGGAAGAAATTACACATGTATAAATATTGAAATACAGTATATATAACATTAATATAGAATTCCAGTAACAGGTTAACTGAAGATAGTGATTATCCATTAACCTTTATATGGCCACATTGTCCTCCAATCAAATGAATGAAGGCTCTGTATATAAAGATAAGGTGTTAGGTGCAGGTCATCACTTCTGACGAAACATTGGAATGCGAAACACGTTGTGTGATGTCAACTGAGAGGATGAGATACCAATTCCAACCGTAGAGTAGAGGAGGAAGTGACCGTCGTTGAGCTGACGTCATGGACACACTTCAGGCGATTACAGCGGTGTTTGGCATTGGATCGAGTGGTGGTGAGAGCTTCTCGTAGCTTCCGTTCCTACTCGTCTTGCATAACCATTGTGGTTTTTTACGTGTTATTGGCCCAGGCACATATTGTATGAGTTCTTTTCTGGGGCCCTGGTTTTATAGTTTTTTTTTTATATTTCATAAATCCTAAATGTTCTGCACTATCGTTCCCCTTATTCTTTTTTCCCCCAGATCCACCAAGTGATTTGGATATGCTGAGGCTACACTTGTAAAATGTGAGTATATTAGATCGGATATTACAGACCGACACATATGACACATTGAAAAAGACATACAGTACAATTTTGTGTTTATTTCTCTTCCAGTCAAGACAAATTTTCTGCGCTCCTCATAAGTTTGAAGATAAACAGTGTTGAAGTGCCTGTGGAAAAGCTGGTACACCCACTGTTCACCTCCCCTGTTTCTGTACGAGGTGGTGTCGTCAGAGCAAATTACTCCATATCCTAAACAGCACAGTGTTGTCATCTTGAGACTGTGATGCTGCAGGTACCTGTAGTTGTTCCGCTGAGGTACTGGTACTCGTGAGTGTCACAGCATCATGCACCTAAAAAAGAATATCACAAGGCACTGCAGATTTTTCTAATGCTGTTTAATGAGCCAAAACTTAGCGCCGTTTCGACCAGAACGGTCTTTTTCAAGTGGCTTCAAGTGGCTTTTTCAAGCCACTCACACTTGAAAAAGACCGCTCTGGTCGAAACGTCGCTAAGTTTTGGCTCATTAAACAGCATTAGAAAAATCCGCAGTGCCTTGTGATATTCTTGTTTAGGTATACTATTTGGATTTCCAGCAGGACATCTTTCAACACAAGTGCACAGGTAATTACGTATGTGTATTGATTATATTGTGTGCAACAGACATCCTCCCTTTTTCTCACAGCACAGCATCATAAACAAGGCTATGTATTTGCATAGCCAGATTTGTGTTGCTTTCTCTGAGCTCACGTATTTTCATCTGAAGTTCCATTATTTCCTCAGCACAGCAACATTGATGATGCCGGCTGAGAGGTGTACCCCTGCTGAGTGGTGTGCCCTGAAAGTAGGTGGAGTCCATTTGAGGGCTTGGAGGAGGGCCTGCCATTTGCTCATCCTGTGGTCCCTCTGCAAAAAAGTTCTTATGGGGGGCTCTTGAGGCCATGTCCTGGTCAATGAGGGGGTGATCTTGCTTTGCAGAGATATGTCCAATCCACATGATGGCTCAATGGTTTGCTGCAGCAAGCATATAGTGTCCGAGCTAGGTAATATAGACATGGGGTGGCATGGTAGGGAGCAGCTTGGGGCCTGTAGAGGTACATGTATGATTGACAAGGTACTGTTCTTTACTTTTGACTATTTCCCCTTTGTTGCAGCGGAGTTCACTTTTCCAGTAGCCATGCTCTTTACAATGGTTTTTACGGATATCCACTGTTAAAGGGTTGTAATATGGACCATTTCTGTAAATCTCCTTGCAGTAAGGTTAACTCTTACAGCTTTTGCATCATAGAATCAAATGCTGGAGTGCATTTTGAGAAAATGCTCGGTTCAAGTGCAACAGCAACTTAACAAGTGTAATGTAAATGAAATCTGTCAGTGTATCTCAACACTTTTATACTGCTCATGTTTAGCATCCCAAATTTGCATTGGTTTATTGATATAATGTCCCATTAGCGTGGAGATCTATGATTGTTCATTAAAAGGCCCCCAAGGTTTAGCACCTCAACAATATTTACTACAGCCATTAGTTGTACCTGAGAGGATTACTGCAACAGTGTTATTGTACTATTCTATGCCTGATTCTGACTTGCTCTTCCTGCTTCCTTGGAAAAAACCACAGAGGAGAATAAACACAGAGCCCAGTCCCAACATTACATGACATTACATTCAAAGTCAACACTTCAGAGTATCTACACTTCTCTATCTGTTCTACCTGTAAGTTTGTCCACTACCTGTCTCCCCCTATCTACTCTGTTTATTTTCTCCATGTACAGAAGTATATAGTGGACTGCTTGTATGTATGTATATCTTTATTTATATAGCGCCATTAATGTTCATAGTGCTTCACAGCAGTAATACATGTGACATAAAAAAAATAACAAATAATACATACAGTAAAGGGAAGAAGCGCTTCAGACATAAAAGTAACATTTAGGAAAAGGAGTCTCTGCCCCGAAGAGCTTACAATCTAATTGGTAAGTAGGAAGAATGCACAGAGACAGTAGGAAGGTGTTCTGGTAAGTGCGTCTGCAAGGGGCCACGGTTGATGTGTTTTGTATCAGCCACGAAGCTACTCATATTCTTCTTTAAGGAGGTGGGTTTTAAGATGGGTCTTAGTGGTGAATAGATAGGGTGCTAGTTGGATATTGAGGGGAAGGGCATTCCACAGGTGTGGGGCAGTTAGTGAGAAAGGTTTAAGGTGGGAGAGGGCTTTAGACATAAAAAAGGGTAGAGAGAAGACATCCTTGAGCAGAATGCAAGTCGGGATGGTGAATAGCGAGAAATTAGGGATGAGATGTAAGGAGGAGCAGAAGAGTGTAAAGCCTTAAAAGAGAGGAAGAGAATTTTGGGTGTAATACGGGATTTGATAGGAAGCCAGGAAAGGAATTTAAGCAGGGGAGATGCTGAAACAGATTTAGGAAAGAGTAAAGCAATTGTGGCAGCATTTGTGTATCAACACTTGCTCTTAGTCTAATTCTGGGAATAGACATAACCAGTGTCCTCTTTATTGTTCAATGCATTAGAATAAACTTTATATCATTCAAGTAGTCATAGTTCCCACTAATCTTTTAAATCATCGACTGATTGTTTCTTTTGTTTTCCTGATATAATTGTTGGTAAAACCAAGGGAAGTGGACAAGTTAGAGGAGTTTGGGGAAGGTAAACCACATTCACATTATAGAAACCGTGACATTTTATTCTGTACCTGCTTAAGTGTCTAGAAAGTACTTGTTTCAGGAGGCAGAGAGTAATGTGTCGTCCTACAGTACATTGTTTAGCCAATAACTCACACGATGTAGGAGATTGAAGAGCGGGGGGCAGAATCGACAAGCGGAATTTAATTACTATTGGAGTCAAAAGGGGACCATAAATGGTTCTGCACTCTTCCAAGCACTTAGTTATGTGCATTAAGCGAAACAGGAAAGCTGCTTAGGACATTATTCAAAGTGGCGAGAAAGTACTTGTTTGAGGCGAACGTACAGTAGGTAATATGTCCTCCTGCAGTACAGTTTAATGATTTAGGGCGGGAGGGGTTTATGGGTCCTTCAGACTGCTGTTTGGTAGAGGGGGCAGAACTAAAACCAAGAGTGGCATTGTAATGTGTTATTTTGTATCCCCAACCTTATTTTATCCACTAGTGTTATAACACATTATTCCCTTTTTAACCTATAGATAACTTTCAATTTGGCCACTAAAGTCTAGGAAGAACTCAATATAGTATATTGCAACAACACGCTAACTACAGTACCCCCTTGCACTGATAGTTCAGTTTGTCATAACTAGATTTTGCAAAGGCTTTTAATATGGTGCCACTCAAGAGGTTAGTGTACAAAATAAAGGAAATTGGACTCAGTAAAAATATTTGCTCCTGGATTGAAAACTGGTTGAAGAATAGAAAACAGAGGGTTGTCATAAATTTAACTTTTTCAAGTTGGGCTAAAGTTGTGAGCGGAAGTACCTCAGGGATCGGTACTGGGACCTCTGCTTTTTAACTTGTGTATTAATGACCTTGAGGTTGGCATAAAAACAAAAGTCTCCATCTTTGCTGATGACACGAAAATTGTGTAAAGTAGCAAAATCAAAGCAAGATGTAATTTCTCTCCATAAGGACTCGGAGAGACTGGAAACTTGGGTCGGTAAATGGCAGATGATGTTTAATACAGATAAATGTAAGGTTATACATTTGGGAAACAAGAATATATTGGCAATTTTCAAATTAAATGGGAAAATATTAGGTTAATCCTTGCTAGAGAAGGATTTAGGAGTGCTTGTAGACAGCAGGCTTAGCAATAGGGCCCAATGTCATGCAGTAACTGAAAAGGCAAACAAGATCTTATCTTACAAAAAAGCAAAAGGTGGCAGCCGTTTCCAAGCCAAGGCCAAAGCGACAGGCTAAGACTAATAAAGAAAACCTTCTGCTGATCCCAAAGGCTAAGGGTTTTAATACACGTAAGCCTTATTAAGTCAAGAAGAAATTCGGTGATGTACACTCAAGGCAAAACAAATGGCAGCCAACCCATCGAACCCGCAGGCCACTTCCTCGATTACGCTTCGACATCTCTGCCCCTGCTCTCCTGGAAATCTACAGCCCATCTTCTCCACTACTTGTGCACGAAGCTGCCGCCGCTCTCCCGGAAACCCACAGCCCATCTTCTCCACTACTCTTCGACGATGCTGCTGCTGGTCTCCCGGAAATCCACGGGTCACTTTCTCCATTATGCTTAGACGACTCTGCCGCTTCTCGCCCGGAAATCCACAGGTCACCTCCTCCATCCTTCTTCGACGACGCTGCCGCTGGTTTCCAGGGAACCCCCATCTCATCCTCCGTAGCACCCACCCAGATGTCCACAGCACCCCATGCACAAGAACCAGCTCGTTAGACCGCATGCTGAATGGGTTAAGTGTCGATATCCCGGGGAAATCTACTATACTGGTAAAGATAGATCTTCTTTTAGAGACCATGCTAAATATGGATCAACGGATGGAGAAGATGGATCAACGGATGGAGAAGATGGATCAATGGATGGAGAAGATAGAGACTCACATAGCGGGGATACATAATTTGCTCAGTGTTCATGCCCCTGTATCCCTGATGCCGGAGCAGGAGGGTGGCATGGATGTGATGAATGGGACCTTGGACCACCTTCCAACACCAAGCGCACCCCCTCCACCAGAAGAATTTGTTTACATGTATGCCGTTGACGAGTACTGTACGAGGACAACCCCGTCAAGACCACGTCAGGAGACAACACGGCAACCAAGACAGGAGGAAAGCTTCCTCCCAGACAACCTACCCTCGCCCGCCGCCACAAGCACACCCGCTGCCAGAAGCACACCCGCTCCCAGAATCCAACCTACATACGCTTGCATCGATATGGTACCCGACGTCATCCTGTGCGAGCTGCCACCGGCACTCAGGGAGAAGTATAGGGTGATGAGTGCTGGTTTACCTGAGAAGTAAATTAATTTTTAAGAAGTGTTAATTTTTATGCACCACGTGTCCTACTTGGTGTACTGCGGGTGGGCCAAAAATGTAAACTACGAAGGAAAACGTGAAAAGAGGGTGCTTCCACTATTGTGGAGAAATTGCAGCGCTATTTTTCAATTTCAGATCCTTTAATGAAAATCGTTCGAGACTCCATTTATGGCATTTTGCGTCATACACAGCATCGGCCCTGGAAGGACAATCTGGTGGGGATCGAATATGCGTGACTGTTCAAAAGTTGTTTCATTTTAGACTTGTTGCTTATTTTTAAATTATATTAATAAAGAAATGTTTTTACTTACACAAGACCTGTGCAGTTCCAGTCCTCGAGGGCCCGGTTTTAAAGGTTTTCCTGAGGGCCGGACCTATTTGTGGCCCTCAAGGACTGGAGTTGTGCAGGCCTGACTTACTGTACTGTACACCATCCTACTGTAAATGTTTTGACTTTATGTACTTAAATTAAGGAGATGTTGCGTGTTTTAACTTGTATTAATAAAGAAATGTTTTTTACTAACACCATACTGTTGTGCTGTAAATGTTTTGACTTTTTGTACATACATGTTTTCACTAGCAGTAAACCATAAGCCTGTTAATGTTTTGAATTGCTGTACACTTTAAATGTTTTTAAATTGTATTTTTAAATAAATGTTTTTGTACTTACTCCACCAATAAAAGGAAATGTTGATTTGTTTTAAATTGTTCCATTGTCTCCTTTTATACTGTAACAAAATACAGTGTTTCTAGAACATACAGTACTGTCCAGGCATACTGTACAGTACTTTACTGTATATTGTAGGCATGCTCAGTACTGTACATCACAAGAGTATTAAAACAATACATGCTGTACGGGTATAGAATACACATATGTACTGGAATACATGTAGAATAAATGCATACTTTTTATTTTTCGGGTTTATTATACAGTATATATATATATATATATATATATATAAAAGTATTGTATACAGTCTGAAAACAAGAGCATACTGTTTCAGGTTTTCTATGAAGCTCTCAGTTACAGTATTCTATCCTAATCAATAACAACGGCCACAAAACTGTAGACTCCGGTACGTGTTTTTTTAAATCTGATTCAGCAATGTGCAGGCATTGCTACACAAAGCGATATTATCCATCGAAATCCCTCCATTAGCCGTTTTCCGCATGAGATGACAAAGTTTTCTTTTCTGAGGAAAACCAAAAGTACAAGTTCTACTGTAATGGTCAGTCAGTCCCACCAATAATTTTCTCGGGGAGCGTCTCCTGTTCACATGCGCATGCGCCTACTGTAGATGTGATGACACGCATATGCGTTTCAAGAAGGTTACAATGCGCATGCGCCTAGCTTTCCACCAATTTTGTAGTATGTACTGTAGAAGCTGCTCAGCCAATGATATTGCTTACAGGAGAATCGCTTGACTGTGCATTGATATTGATATTTCAAAAACAGAATAAAATACGGCAACATTACTCACCATAGACTTTGCCAATCAGCTGGCGCCGAGCCACTGCCAGTCCCGTATTCTTGATTATACATGTCGTTGACAGGTGACAGCGGATGAGGCTGGAAATCGCTTAGGTACATGCAAGCTTGCTGGAATCTGTACGAGAAATCCGGCTCAGGCTGCAGGTATCCGGGCGGGGACAGACAGCAAGGGTTGCCGGTCACCAAGTTTTCACTGACGGTCAGACCATAAATGGGTGCTGGCGCTGTCGCTGGCGCAGTCGCTGGCGCATTGTTTGCCAGCGACTGACTTTTCTTAGTTGGTTTTAACATGACCTTTCGCCTTTTGAAGTCTCTATGATCAAAGATATGGGAAAAATCTGGTGATACACACCAATACCCTCCAATAACACCGGGATCAATACGAAAAAAACACGGATCGATACATAACTTTTTCCTTATTGCACGCTTCCACACATGAGCATCTGGTGAAAATTTGTAAAAGTCTTAGTTTTCGATAAAATATTGATAAATTTGACCAACTGTTGCCATCTTATCATCTGTTGCATTAATCGCAGCCCATATTAAATAAGCGTACGTTCTGTCGGGTTTTTGAACACGCACTGCAGTGGTGCACTCATGTCGGGACTCTCAGGACAGTAAAACACCAGACACTGCATGTATTTTTTTATATGAAAAGCCTAAATTGATACATTATTGTAACTTCTTCAGTACCAAGGCCAATTTACAATGGACCACTGTGGTATTTTTTTAAACACCTGCAAGTCGACACATTACTGAAGCGCATGCGCATTACAATTCATGAATATCTGCCACCTGGCGGATACGCGAAGAATTGCAACCAATTAAATCCAAACCATTATCAATAAACACATCAATAAACACATCAACCGCTGGTGACGCCGGCACGAATGCAACATGAATGCGGTATGAATGCGGCATGAACGTGGTGAAGTGCGGTGAAGTGCGTGGCATTCGGAAAAAATCCCCCCAAAAATTCGGAGATGTTGGAGAATAAAAGGGGCCGTGGCTGTATTATAAAAGTAATTAAATATATTGCTGGATACATAGTCTCATTTTCAATCATTCACATGTTTTCCTGTAACTTTTCAATAAAAATATTAACTAGGATATCATTCATAAGGGGACACATTCAACATAGGGTATTTTCCACATAATCTATTTATGAATTACATTTCATTACTGTCTTCTTTTGTCTAAACAGTAAAATCCTTACTGGAAATAGTTATATCAAATGCAGCTTCAAATGTGGATGCACAAACATGAGTGTAATCAGCTAATGTATATATGCTATTTTACTAAATATCTGTCTACTATTCTAGGAATTTATATATATATGACACCAAAATCGCACTCTATGGGAATAATATTTGTCAAATAAACTATATATTTTCCTACATAAAACAGTAGGAGATGTGCATAGAGGGTAACACATCGGAGACATTTTTAGGAGAAATAAACATAGGGTTTATGAGCCAGCAGGTTGAAAGAGAAAACAGTTTCATATCAGCAAACAAAGTTTTAATCCCATGTATGGGGACTGACTAACACTTCAGCAGTCCCTATCTGAGGGCTGGAAGGCTAGGCCTCTTACCAACCTTTGCCACAAGTCTGAAGAGAGGTACGTGTAGACAGCGTGCTCTTCACATAAGTCCAGGGTCTGTGGTGGTGTCTGTGGGTGTGCCCTCTGGTGGGTTACAGGGACCTGGAACAGAGAGTCTCTCTTCCCCTTGGATCTCTCTGTGCTAGAGATCCCATATAGTCTGTGTAGCAGGCTTTTAAGCATAGATGATGAGCTAGGTGGAGACTGGTCAATTAAGTCCTGCTGAATTTAACCAGCTCCCTGCTGTACTTAGCAAAGGCAAGCTTTATTATTTAAGCCTTTTAGACAGGGGAATGCCCTGTTACATATCTCCCCTGTTTTGGGGTAGCTAGGGTTAGCCACAACTGAATCCCATTCCTCCACTCTCTTTTGAGATGGGACTGCAGCTCAAAAGAGAATGGCTGGAGGGAGAGAGCCCTCGGTCACACTGGGATTTGAGCCCTTCCTCCAGGTGCCCTTCACTTCTACCAGTAACCTTGGTTTTCACATTTGGCCCTTATCTGGTACTCAGGAAATGAATTACAGAGGTTTGCTACCTCTCTGTCCTTTCGTGGCCACGATATGTGGCCATGGTTGAAGAGGACACCAGTTACAAAGTCCTCGTGGCTGATGTAGATAACCAGTGTCTTTTCCAGTATGTGCTTGAATTCAGCATGCTTTAGTCACTCGTGGAGGACTTTTTCCATGATGAAAAAGTGATGAGCAGTGTTCCCATTATGTGATTAGCTTCCTCACCTCTGCAGAGGACTCATCACTCAATCTCCTTTGCCCATTTTACCCAGTTTTCTTTTATTTGCATGGCAACAAGTTTTTTCAAGCATTGTGCAATCTTTTCTTCACCTTCACTAGGGTAACTACCAGCATCCATCTCAGTATCATTGATCCCGGGCGGTTCAACCTTGGTGGAGTTTTTATCAATTCTGATTGACCCCCAGGCATCTCTGTTTTGGTAATCGGTAAACATATCATTCTGGGCCTCTCTTCCTTGATGCATTACTTTATCTATCCTGTCTGCTTCTCCAATGCGTGGGGTAGTCCCATGTGATGTCTGAAGGTGTCTCTCTACTACAGTAGCACGTTATGAAGCTCCCTTAGTAACAAGGGACTCACCAGTCACCAGGGACATCACTGGTGCACCAATTACCAGGGACAGGCAGGCATTGACGTCTCCCGACGTTTGCAGTCGACCAGCCCCTGCTCCCCCTTGTGCATTTCTTTCACGTCATTGTTTTGAGCACCTCTTTTACTGTGCTCTATTAAAATTTGTAGAGAGTGTATTGAGTCCACTCCAAGAGCGGCACCAATTCAGAGAACCGTATAAATTTAATTTTCACCAATGTGTTCACTCGGCTTAATTTATTTATTTCATTCGAAACGGTATTTGCGCTTGATTTTCGTCTTCATCTATTAAAATTTGCCTTGAATCCCCCCAGACTCCTTCACCATAAGGGGCTAGTTGCTCATTCTCTAGCCCACCACGGCTACCCCTATTAGAATTTCCCTCACAAGTGCCATCCTCAAATCTACTTATACACTATCACAGTACGGCTTTTAATATAACTCTGCAGGAATTATTCCTTACTCAGTCCTTCTGCATTATTCATATTGAGTGCATGTAAATGGGGCTTTTCCTGTCCTCTCCTCATCAAGGAGATAGCTTTCCGACAGGACCTCTTCCTCCTCCCGTATTCTTCACACTGACCTTGGGAGGCGCTATTGCATCAATATTTGTTGTACATATATGCTAAACACAGCTGGTAGTCATTCAGGTGAGGCAGACTTAACTTGCAGAGTTTGTAGCTCTCGCAGGCATCTGTCGACTATTTTTTTTTGAGCGGCCATTAAAAAAATGATTTTTATTTTTTTTGCACATGTAATGGGATAATCTTTGGTCACAGAATCAGTAACATGTATGGGTCACCATCTGTAGCAATACTCCCACTAATACTGTGGCGTTTTGGGCTTTATCCAGCGCAGTGTAGCTTTTTCTGCCTGGATCTGTAGCCCTTTATTCTGGGACCCTCTGCACGTGTTTCTTCCTCTTTCATTCCTGTTGCTCAAACTGTTGCATGAACTGTTGCAAACAAAATCACAAAAAAATTCCTTGACGGTCTTCGGGCCCCTTTGAAATTCAAGGGCCTCCTCTCATCCCACTTCAAACACTATATCTAGGACATGTGCGCAGATGGTAAAAAAAACGGAGACGTTTTTAGGATAAATAAACGTAGGCTTTATTAGTCAGCAGCTTTAAACAGAAAACAGCTTCATATCAGCACGTAAAGTTAGAGTAGAAAATAACAACCAGGCCTAACCCCATATAGGGGACTGACTAACACTTCAGCGGTGCCTATCTGAGGGCTGGAAGGCTAGGCCTCTTATTGATACAAATCCAAAGAGAGGTCCCTGTAGGCAGGTGCTCTCCACGTCAGTCCAGGCTCTGGGGTGCTGTCCATGGGGGTTTCTTCTGGTGGGTTACAGAGACCAATGCTGCCTGGAATAGAGAGTCTCTCTTCCCCTTGGATCTCTCTGTGCTAGAGATCCAGTGCAGTTTGTGCAGCAGGTTTTTAAGCATCCTTGATGAAACAGGTGGAGACTGGTCAATTAACCAGCTCCCTGCTGGACTCATCAGCTAATGACAGGATTATTTTTTAAGCCTTTAAGACAGGGGGTGGTCCTGTCACAGGGGGGCAATGAACTCAAATGTCTTATTCACTCAGCATTTGATTCCACCTTTAATAAGAGACTGATTTTATATGTCCTCCATCATGAATATGGAGAACCATACGTACAAAATATACAGCTCAATCATATGCAATTTAATAGGGAAGACAATGAAAAAATAGAGGAAAAGGGGGGGAAATATTAGTACAAATAATATGTATTTCTATATAGTCATATCAAACAATTGGTAGCTTTATAATATATATAATTATATTTCTACTCCATATTCTATTCTTAAATTACAACTATATTATAAAAAAAGGCTACTATGTTTCTTTCGATGTTGAGCCCTTTGGGGAATCATCATATCTAACTTATAGATCCAGAATGTCTCTTGTTTTGCTAGATCATTTGTCCTGTCTCCTCCTCTCCAATTGGGAAGTACTTGTTTCAGACCCTTAAAAGTTAGCCCATGTGGGTTTAATTGATGTTTTATGAGAAAATGTTTAGAAACACTATGAGGCTTATGCACTAAGCGCCGGGAAAAAAAATCGCTGAGCTGTTTAAATCGCCAGTTTTGACAGCGGTGCTATCACGGGATGCAGAAAGCCCAGAATACCTGTGATAGCAACATTTGCAAAACTGGCGAGTAGCCGGCGACGTGATGATCGCCCCTATGAAAAGGGCTCACCTGGCGACTTCTTTCTGCTGCAGAGAGAGAGACACCTCTCCCTGCACAAATCTCGCCAGAGATCAACCATTTTTAATATAAAATTTAATAATAGTCATTGTAGCAGGGGGTCTCAGGAGTAGAACATCCTTGATTTGAGGTCCGGGGACACGCTGCTTCCTGAGATACAGGCTCCGTTATGGGGTGGTGGTATCTCCTATGCATATTATTCCCACGCTCATGTGACGCGGGACATTTAAATGCATAGGAGACAACAGCACCTCATAACGAGGCCTGTATCTATGGAAGCAGCGAGTCCCCGGACCTCAAATCAACAAGGTTGTGCTCTGTAGACGCAGGCCCTACAGGGGGGTTACAGGCCCTAGTAAGGGGTGCCTGTATCTCCTCCAGTATTTAAATCCCATGGTCACGTGACACGGACAATTTAAAAATGGAGGTGATACCGGCACCGATGCCCTATACCCGGGCCTGTAACTCGGGAAGCAGAGGGTCCCTGAGGCAGAAACCAAAGCGGTTCAGCTCAGGAGACTCCTCCTCCCGCACACAATTAATAAAAATTACATTAAAGCAGCTTCATTACCTTAGCGGACAGCCACTAAGGCAATGAAGGGGTTTAGGCACAAAAGCAGCTTTATTGAGGGCAGAAGGAGTGAGTGAAGCGGGTATTTGGCCCTTCACTCAGCCCCTCTGCCCCCAATAAACATTATAATATGTACTAACCACCAAACCACCAAACCACAAACCACCAAACCCCTGTGCCCCCACTTAAAAACATTTAAAAAAAATTTATGCACATGATTGATACCAGATGCTGGCGGGGGTCCCTGGGTGGTCCCTGGGTGGTCCCTGCTAGTGTCCGTAGGCCTCCATGTGGTCACTGCAGGTGTCTGGGGGCCCTCAGGTGGTTCTCCTGGGTTCCTGCTGGCCTGCGGTATCAATCCTGTTGGATAAAAAAAAGTGGAAAACATAGCAATAAATACACCTCCTCCCCCCCCCCCCAACACATACAGTACAATAATGGGCAAAATAACTATTATCCACATATGGATAATAGCTGATTTGCCCATTATTAAATAAAACATTAGCCAGCCAGCATTAATAAAGTAAATAAACTTTTTTACTTACCCCTGCCATCATGAAGAGCGTCCTCGTCGGCATACTGCAGGTCCATGTCTTCCGATGCCAGAAATAATACAAGAAAAAATACAATCTAATGGCCCCTAAACCCTTAATCACCTTAGCGGTTAATAACTGCTATAATAATAAAGAGGTTAACTCACCCTCCTCTGCTACACACCCGGGAGGCCTAACCACCCACCCCGGGCCCACTATACCCACCCTGTACCCATTTATTGGCATAGTGGTACAACATACCCATATAATATGGGCATGATAAGCCACTGTAGCAGCCAATGTTGACCCTAATCAAAAAGCATGAAGGCCAAAAATAGACAATAATAAAACATATACACAAGCACCTAAACATCACAATTAAATAAATAAAAGCACTAGCCAACCAATTAAATAAACAAAAGCACTAGCCAACCAATCAATTAATTAATTTTTAACACTAGCCAACAAAACAATTAATGCATTTAAACCACTAGCCAACAAATCAATTAATTCATAACACCACTAGGCAACACTTCAATTAAAACCAGTAGCCAACAAAATAAATAATTAAATGAAAACGCTAAACAGTCGGAAAATGAAATAAAAACAAGCCTTCAAAATTACAAGCAATTTAATTCAAACAATAAACAGAAAAAACAACAAAAAATAGAAAAAAACACTTTCACCAAAAAATGCATTGACTGTCACTGCAGTTATCTGTACCCTAAACTGGCACAGATTAATATATTATCAGTCAATGGGCAGTGAAAAACATAAAAAGAAAAAACACAATAAAAAAACCTGAAATAGAGACATGTACACACATTCAATCTTTTTCTTACCTTTAGAAGCGTTGACCCTCCAAATCCCGGCATTTGTGCAAGCTCTCATACCGCGACGTTATCAAAGTCAATCCAACGCCATCCACCTTGAAGATCAGGAATAAGTAACAAAATTATTCTCTCTTTTATCTTCTATCACCTTCTATCTTCTTATATCATTAGTTCTTTATTTTCTTTAATGTTCTATCTTCTCTCTTCATCTGTCAAACCAACCCCATGGTAAATCCCAATGGATGTTGTCTCATCGTCTTCTTCCTGTTAAATGAGACGTCAAGGCCTTATATCTGGCCTGTGACGTCATATTTTCAGATCAGATGGTAGAGCTCCAATCTGATTGGACGCTGTATCATGTTCCCGCCACTTTTTTTTGGTAAGGATGTTATGTAATCTCCTTAAAACCACATGGCTATATCACATGGCATTACAGCCAATGGGATTGAAGACAATCCCATTGGTTTCTGTACCATGTGATAGGTTACATTAGTTCAAAAGGATGTGACGTCATACGTTAAAGTGATGTCACATCCTTTTGAACTAATGTAACCTATCACATGGTACAGCAACCAATGGGATTGTCTTCAATCCCATTGGCTGTAATACCATGTGATATAGCCATGTGGTTTGAAGGATGTGACGTAACTCCCTTGGAGATGACGTCACATCCTCAACCAAAAAAAAGGAGACGGCACATGATACCACTTCCAATCAGATTGGAGCTGTACCATCTGACCTAAAAATGTGACATCACAGGCCCTATATAAGGCCTGGACGCTTCATTTAACAGGAAGAAGATGACGAGAGAACACCCTGTTCTGGATTTACCATTGGGTTTTGGATTGACAGGTGAAGATAGAAGATTAAAGAAAAGAAAGAAAGAATGACAGATGAAGAAAGAAGACGGTGATAGAAGATAAAAGAAAGAAGAATTTTATTACCTGTTCCGGATGTTCAAGGTGGATGGCGTTGGATTGACTTTGATGACGTCGCGGTAAAATGGCTTCCTGATATGCCGAGATTCTGAGGGCCAATACTTCTAAAGGTAAGACAAAGATTGAATGTATATCATTTTATTTTGACATGTTTTTTTATTGTATTTGTTTCTTTTAATGTTTTTCATTGCCCATTGATTGATAATGTATTAATCTGTGCCCGGTTAGGGTATGGATAAATACAGTGACAGACAATGCATTTTTTGGCAAATGCTTGTTTTCTATTGATTGTTATGTTTTTCTATTTCTGTTTATTGTTTGGATTAAATTTATTTGAATTTGGTTGGCTTGTTTTTAGAACATATTATTTTATTTATAAACATGTTTTACCAGGAAGTAATACATTGAGAGATACCTCTCGTTTTCAAGTATGTCCTGGGCACAGAGTTATAAAAAATACATGGTTACAATAAAAGAACAGAGGTCAAATAGTCACTTAACAGACATTTCACGGACAGAGAGAGTAGAAAAATTGGGTACAGGGGATAGAGGGCTTGTGAGTTTCAGATAGAAATAGAGCAGCTTTAACTTCAACTAACATCAGCGAACGGCAGCAAACGGATCACGCCCTTTGGCTGCCCTTCGGCTGCGCCAAAGGCTGTGTGTCTTTGGGGCAACGCAGATGTATGCTGGAGTGAACAAAAAGATATTTTCTTTGTGTCCCCATGGCTCATTAACATTCCAGTGGGTGGGGTTGCCGATTCAACAAAGGACAAGCACATGTTAACCCTTAGCACGCTGGTCCTGTGCAGAGGGGAGCAGTTCTTGGGGGGGCCCCATAAGGCTGTGCGATTATTATTATTATTATTAGGATTGGTTAGCGTTTTTAATTATTTATTTGTTTTGTTGGCTACAGGTTTTAATTAATTAATTGTTTTGTTGACTAGTGTTGTAAATTAATTAATTGTTTTTTTGGCTAGTGGTTTTATTTGTTTAATGGTTTGCTTGGATAGTTGTTTATCTAATTGTATTGTTTTGGAATAATAAATTATTATAATATAGCTATTTTGGTGACAGATAATTATTTGTGATGTGTACTATTAGGCTATTTAGTTCTTTTATTTTTGGGGTGTTTAGGTGCTTCTGTATTTATGTGATTATTGTGTATTTTTGGCATCAATTATTTTAATTAGGTTGGCTATTGAGTGATATAGTGGCTTATCATTCCCATAATATATGGGTACGATATACTACTGTGCCAATCAATGGGTACAGGGTGGGTATAGTAGGTCCGGGGTTGGTGCTTAGGCATCCCGGGTGGGTAGTGTGGGACGGTGGTTAACCCCTTAATTATTATAGTGGTTATTAAAAGCTAAGGTGATTAAGGGGTTAGGGGTCATTGGCATCAGAGGACATGGAAATTGAGTATGCTGATGAGGACACCCTTCATGATGGCTGGGGTAATTAGAAAGGTTTATTTACTTCATTTATACTGCCTGGCTAATGTTTTATTTTATAATGGGCAAATTAGCTATTATCAATATCTGGATAATAGTAATTTTTGCCCATTACTGTACTGTATGTATTGGGGGGGAGTATTTATTTGAATGCATACATATATAATTTTTTTAGGCACAGGATTGGTACTGCAGGCCAGTGGGGACCCCCAGACACCCACGGGGACCACCTGAGGGCTCCCAGACACATGTGGGGACCACCCGGGTCCCCCAACACCTGTAAGAACCACCCGGGCACCACATGAAGGCCCACAGACCCTCCTGGGGATCACCTGGGGACTCCCGCTGGCCTCTGGTATCAATCCTGTGTATAAAAATTTAAAAATGCTTTTATGTGGGGGCACAGGGGGTGGGTTGTGTATTGGTGGTTAGTACATATTGTAATGTGTATTGGGGGCAGAGGGGGTGAGTGAAGGCCCAAGTACCCACTTCACTCACCCCCTCTGCCCCCAATAAAGCTGCTGTTGTTCCTTAACCCCTTCATTGCCCTAGCGATTAGAGGCTAAGGTAATGAAGTTGCCTGTAAATGCATTTTTATTGCATGGGATTCATGCCGGGGGCCTCCGGTGATAATATTAATGGGTATCAGCTCCGGAGACTCCCGGCATCAATCCGGTGCAGGAAAAATGCATTTATTTTCTCAGTCCCCTCTCACCGTTTATCAGCAGCTTCTCACCCCCTTCCTGCCAACTTTTCCTGGCGGGAGGACTTTGAGAGGAAATCTCTATTCTAGAGCCGCGATTAGCCTCGATAAGCTAATCAGGGCTACTAGAATTGCACGAGTTTGAAAACTTGCTGATAAGTAGCTTCTTGCCGCTCGTTTAGCATTTTTTTTTCTCAGAAAACAAAATTGACGAAAAGGGCTTTTATCGCCGACTTATCAGGGCTTACTGAATAGCAGTAAGCTTTTCTGGTGAAAAGGCCTCGATAAGTGACTTATCAGCACTTAGTGCATAGGCCCATATGTGTTACAACTCTATTACTAATGTTCCATACATGTTCAAGTATCCTTACTCTCAAGGGTCTTGTAGTTCGTCCAAAAAATTGTAGCCCACAGGGGCATTCCAAGATGTATACTTCATGATCTGTCCTGCAGTTGATATAGCTTTCTATGTTTAAGTGCTTCCTTATTGATTTGATTTAAATTTATTTTTTTCCTTTGAAGCAAACATACAGGATTTACATTGGGAACATCCAAAAAAAAACTTTGGTATCTTCAGTCAATTTGAGTCATTTTTTCCCCCTTCCCAATTTTCCTGACACTCTGTCACAATTTACTTATTCAATTGAGAGGTGTACAAAAAATTATACTTGTTTTTTCTGGGATGGCGTTCTATCAAATTGAATCATTATATAATAAGCGCCAGTGATTTGTAATAGGTTTCCTAATTTTAGATGCTTCCCTGTTACACTGGGTGTTAAATGCCATTCCATCACCTATTTGTGGTTTTGTGTTATATTTATACACTATATTTAACAAGTCTCTCTTTCTAGTCCATTTATTTTATTTAATGCTCCGCTCCGTTCACTACTTCAGTGTCGTAGTTTCTTGCGAAGAATCTTTTCCTAATGATTTCTGACTGTTCTAGATAAACTTCATTTTCTGTGCAATTCCTTTGTATACTACGTAGTTGGCCAAATGGTATATTTTGAATCAATTTCCACATATACAGTAGCAGTAAATCCTAGAACTCAACTTCAATTCGACTCATTTTAAAACTGAACGGAAGATTTAGATCATTTTCATTCAGAGATAAAATACATTTTGTTAGGGATTCTTCATCCCTTCCATATGAAGAACGTCATCAATGAACCTACACCAAAGGACGACACCAAGCACCTCCCTGGATCCTACATAAATAGTCCTCCCAAATGCCCATGAACAGATCAGCGTAGCTCAGTGTGAACCAGGGCCTCAGGGATGTGCCACATATCTGTAAGAAATGGTCACCGTTGAACCAGAATGTATTGTGTTGTAGTACAAAACTTGATTCCCTCTATAATGAAACTTGCTTGACTATCAGGCATATTTAGATCTTTAGGTAAAACTCTTTTGAATGCCTCACATCCTTTCATATGGTCTATTGAGATATACAATAATGTAATGTCACATGTTACCATTATAAAGTGGGATTCCA
Organism: Ascaphus truei; assembly: GCF_040206685.1. Classification (NCBI taxonomy): domain Eukaryota; kingdom Metazoa; phylum Chordata; class Amphibia; order Anura; family Ascaphidae; genus Ascaphus; species Ascaphus truei. The sequence goes on from NC_134484.1 coordinate 441,583,348, forward strand.
AGGTCACCTGTTCTATTAAATTCAAAACATCAGTAGTGTCTCTAAGGCATGATATTAATCCAATGATATATTTATGTAGAAAATGTCGATATAGTCTGAGAGATTGGAAGTTAATGAGTTGATCCCTGATATTATAGTTCTCAATGATGGATTTATTATGCTGTTATGTAATTTTGGGAGAAAATAAAATACCGGTAACTTTGGTTTTTCATTTAGTAAATATTTATGTTCTTTTTCATTTAGTTTTCCAATATTTTTACCTCTCAATAAGACAATTTTGAGGTCATCAAGGAGTTCTCTGGTTGGATCTTTTTTTAATTTAATACACTGGCGACACACTTTATTCGAGCTTGGCTAGTCCCACGAATTCGGGTATACCCGGGTGTATTGAGGTTTGTGACTGTTTTCTGCCCGAGTGCATTGAGTTATTTTCCAAGCAGGGACTGAAGCATTTTATTCCCGCTGGCTGCAATACTGCACAGTATATATATATATACTACATTACAATTCATGAATTTATGCCATCTGGTAGACACGCGAAGCATTGCAGCCTATTAAATCCTAATCATTATCATTTAACAGATCAGCCGCCCATCAGCCAGGCATGAACCCAGGCTGGGAAGGCAAAGGCAACGGGGCTTGTCAGAGGTGAGGAGTGGCGCATTCCAGGTATCTGCCAGGTACATACTGGGTATTTGCTCGAATAAAGTGTGTCGGTGCAGTATATGTGCATAATTAAAGATTCTATCTGCCTCTTTTACATATTAGGATGTATCCATAATTACTACTACTCCTCCTTTGTCAGCTTGATTTATGACTATTTCGGGTTTTTCTGTTATTTCTATTAAAGACTCTCTTTTTGATTTTTTTAGATCAGGGTGCGCAAACTCTTCTTCCTGCACCCCCTGCCTTCTCTCATCCCCTGCTCTTGTACCCCCCCCCCCCCCCAAGGCCTCTGTAGCACCGCGCCCCCTCCCCACCCCAGAAAATCTCACGCTCCCCCCAGTTTGCGCACCCCTGTGTTAGATTATGCTTAAATCTTTTTATTAGTTAATTTTTCAAAATCCATATTGATTATTTAAAATAGTTTTATGTGATTGGGGGGTGAAAAAGTGGATTTCAATTTTAATTTTGTATGAAGAAACATTTCCATGTTTCCTTGAATCGGAAGGAGTTCATCTGCATTTGTAATACTTCTTATTTCAGAATCTCTATTTAAAACATGTCTCTGTACTGTTAATGTCCTTAGAAATGTATTGGCATCTATAAATATCTAGAAATTATTAGGACCCACCATCAGAGCAAAGTTAGACCTTTGTAAATTATTTTTGTTTTTGATACAGACAAATATTTTTTGCTTAAATGAAAAATGTTATTACTTAGTTTTGTGTCTTTTTGGACTTTGGTTTTACTCTTCCCTCATTTTCCTCTTGTTTTCCTTTTTTTTTTATTCTATCTCGATTAAAGTGGCGAAACTGTTTGCCGTTTCCCATGAATGTGAAGCGCTCGTTGCCCCTAAAAAATAATGATGATGTTTCTTTAGGTCTCACAACCATAGAGCTACCTCTTTTTGTTATTATGGGGCTATGGTGATCATTTTCCCCTGTTCTGTTTTTATTTCAGGGATATATCCCTTTATTATGATAGGGTCTGTCATTTCTACTATAAAGGTTTTCGCCTTCTGGATATTACTATGACACGGGAATGGTCTCCTGCCTGAATGACTTTTTCCACCAAAATGGTTCCATCCCCCATCTTAATAGGGCCCAATTGTAAGGAATCCACACCTCAGGTTACTGTTCACCTTGCCTTTCAGACCTGTGCAGTCCTGGAACACTTCCCCTGATATTTACTGCAGCCTGGATTCACTCATTAAAGCAATACTGTCACACACGCCCCTTCTGCAATTGGTTCACTGACCTTTAAGTACTGCCTTCCCACAATACTCCCTGCCGAGCATAGTCCTTCCTGGATGTCACAGTGTTCTGCCATAAGCCTTGCCTTGTCTGTCTCCTTGGTTCCTGAGACTGGCTGCTAGTGTCACGCAGCGGTCTGTTCCTGTCTCCTGTGCTGAAGCGGAGTACTCTCCTTGTTTACTTCAGCTCCTTGTTTCCTGAGACCGGCTGCTAGAGTCACGCAGCGGTCTGTTCCTGTCTCCTGTGCTGAAGCGAAGTACTCTCCTTGTTTTCTTCAGCTCCTTGCTTCCTGAGACCGGCTGCTGGTGTCACGCAGCGGTCTGTTTCCTGTCTCCTGTGCTGAAGCGGAGGTTTCCCCAGTGTTGCCTTCAGCTCCCTGGTTCCTGGGGCCTGCTGCTCTTTCTCTACTGCAGATGCCGTGTCCTGGTTCCGGCGCTGAAGCAGAGGATCCTCCAGCCCGCTCGGGACTCTTGCGCTGAAGCACTGATCTTCCACTGCTGCCTGACGGTGTGCCCACTCCGGTCTACCTATCACTTCCTGAGACCAACACCATGGGCCATGGTCACCGCACGTGCAGAGTCCACTCCCGCGCTCCTAAGCTGAAGCGGGGAACTCCTGACTACCTGTTGCCGAACTCCTGCTTGTACAACGTTTACCCTGATGTCTCCTGTCCTGACCCTGGCTTGTCCAGCGACGATGCTGTCTTCTCCTATCCTGATCCTGCTACGTACGACTACGAACTGCGCAATCTGGATCAGCCTGCGCGGTCTAAGGTCGGTGCTTTTACAACCCCACCTCAGCCACGTGGTCCGACCCAGGTTTGTGGCGAGCACAACCGTGACACCAATAACCATGTGGGTAAAACCCTCCCCTCGATGTTGAATACCTTCATATTTTGTATCAACATTTTTGTACTGCTGTAGACTCACTATTATGTATCACAGATATTTATTCTTAACAACACTTGTAAAGTCACAATAATTGTTATTTCTTTACACATGTTCCTCATTAGTATCACCATACATCACTAATTTAAAATATTGATTTGAAAAAGGAGCGATCTTCACATGTTTGTTGATGTTCCCTTCAAAACTGGGTCTACCCATGGGGCAAAGCACACTGAACATCTCCAGAGGTGAGGAGTCAGACCAGAACATTGTGTTTCTCGGTAAACCTTTGGCTGACTTCCCCTTGGCGGTAATGTCAAATGAACACGTATACTATCTACAGCAGCAAAGACAAGGGGAGGCCCACCATTTTGCCCAGCTCCTGTTTCAATAACACGTTCCCTATGAGTTGTATAAAACGTGGAACTATAATGGGAATTTTTACGGTTCTAGGGAAAAGAGAGCACTGCCTGTTAATCTCAGGAAAGATATTGTTTCTCCCACACAGTTACGGTACAGACTCTCACTGCAGGTCTCTAAAAAAAAGTTAAAGACACTCTCAATGCACTTTTTCAGATGCCCCAATCTTACGGCTGGAGAGCAAGATGTTTATATGATTTGTTTCAAAGTCGATTGTTCACTTTTGTTTGTTTCGAATAGTATTTATAGGAAAGCTAATACAGAAGGTTTCATTAAAGTTAACAGTTATTTATTTTGTTGCTTCAGTTTAATAAAGTTCAATGTTGTAGTATTTTTTTGAAATTGTGCAATGTTTCCTTTTATTGATCTTTATGACAGTAACAGAGTGTGCTTTAGTGATAAATGAATGAACACAACCACCTTCCTCCCACTAAAAAGTAATCACTGTATGGTGAAATGAAGGAAGGGTTGTGTTTAAAGATTACATAATCACCTCAATTTAGCAATGACAAAGCAATCAGGCATTTAAAAAGATTTCAAATGATCAGTGTGACAGGGTGAATTCACTATCCCAGTATTATGCATGGGAGTCTTATGTTTAGGTCTGGAGCTCTGCAGTAACCTGGTTAATCCCAGCTTGAGAAAAGGCTGGCTTAATTAACCAGGTCCCAGCTGCCTCATTATTGGGCTTTAAAACCCCAGAGCTCCCACTTGTTCCTGGTTCCTGTCTGAACCAGGGAGACACACGCTGGAGCTCTGAAGGGAGAGAAGCCTGCAACAAGGTCTGTTAGATTGGAACCCTTACTCTTGCTCTAAGAACTTATTTTTTCATTTGTTTATCTATGGAGAAGATAATGCTTTGTTATTTTGTACAATTTTTGGCTGAATAACAGTGGGTGGATGAATTGCTGGACTCCCTTGGCACGGCAGAATACATATCTACACTTGACCTAACAAAAGGATACTGGCAAATACCTTTGGGGGAAGACTCCAAAACTGCCTTTGTCATGCACCTGGGTTTGTACCAATTTGTGACGATACCATTTGGTCTGAATAGGGCCCCAGGCACCTTCCAAAGGCTCATGGACAATGTTCTACGACCTTATAAGGCTTATGTCGCAGCCTACCTTGTTGATATCGTAATATACAGTAAGCACTGATGGGCTCATATAAATAGGCAGTCCTTAGGAGCTTGAGAGACGCAGGGCTCTCTGCAAACTCTCAGAAATGCGCCTTGGGAATGTGCCTGGTGGTGGGAAGTTGAGACCGCTGACAAGTAAGGTAGCTGACCTGAAACAAGTCCCAACTCACGAACAAAGATTCAGGTACACTCTCTTTTGGGTTAAGCAAGGTACTATTGGTGGTTCATTCCCAATTATTTCAAAATTACGGCACCACTAACAGACTTCACAACAACATGTGCCCCTGCCCAAGTGGTATGGTCTAAAGCATGTCAGAGAGCCTTCGAGCAGGGGAAAAGGTATCTATGGGAGAATCCCATCCTTAAAAGCCCAGATTTTAATAGGCCTTTTCTCGTACAGATCGATGCCTCGGAGATAGGACTGGGGGCAGATCCTTTTCATGAGCCGGAAATTATTTCTGAGGGAAAAGAACTACTCAGTGATGGAAAAGGAATGCCTGGTAGTTAGGTGGGTGATTGAGACCTGAAGGTTTTACCTGGCGGGAGTCTATATTACCTTGGTGATGGATCACACTCCACTAAAGTGGTTAAATTCAATTAAGGACTTCAATGCTAGACTAACCATGTGGAATATGGCCCCTAGCCCTTCTCGTTTGAGATTCAGCACAGGCCTGGAAAGGAAAACACAATCGCTGATTTCCTGTCTTGAGAAGGGGTGGATGGTCAGGCTTATGTCGTGCATAGCCTCAGCCAAACACAAACAGGGGAGGAGTTTGCCAGGGTGAATTCACTGTGCAAATATTATGCATGGGAGTCTTAGGACGCGCCTATGATGCCTGCACGCGAGCGTGAGATGGAGCGACGTGGCACTTGCTTGCAGCAGGGCGATTCCTGGACTGTAGCTAGGCACGATTCGGAGCATTTCAAGGGGTGTAGCCATGACATCACGGAGCTGGTACACCCTTATTGGGGCAAACCGCTTACGTGACCCGGCAATCCCACGGCAAAGACAAAAAAGTTTGTCTCCAGACGCATCGCTCTTCCCCAGGCTCAGGTGCCCGTGAGCGTGCAGCATAGACATTTTCATTGCCATAATGTTATTCATCGCGCAGCATGCGTGCGCACCAGCACTCTGTCAGCATGGACGAGGCTTTATGTTTAGATCTGGAGTCCAGCAGTAACCTGGTTAATCCCAGCTTGAGAAAAGGCTGGCTTCATTAACTAGGTCCCAGCTGCCTCATTAATGGGCTTTAAAAACCCAAGAGCTCCCACTTGTTATGTTCCTGTCTGAACCAGTGAGACACACATTGGAGCTCTGAATGGAGAGACGCTTGCAACAATGTCTGTTAGATTGGAACCCTTACTCTTGCTCTTTGTGTATCCTGGACATGAACCACCCGTGCTGAAAAAAGGGCAAAGCCCTTCTCAGGACTTATTTTTTCATTTGTTTATCTATACTGAAGTTAAAGCGCTGTTATTTTGTACAATTTTGGACTGAATAAAAAGCCTACTCAGATCCCCCACGTGTCTTCACAGTCTTACTGCAACAATCAGACATTCTGTATAGCACATTAAAACAAACCCTAAAACCTCACTCGGTACTAACTGTACAGGGCAAAGTCAGTAACTCGCCTCTCAAGCAGCCTATAATGTCCCTGATTGGACAGGTTTTTGGCGAGCAGAAGCTTGCTTGGAAACTGTGTCATACTGTACACTGTACGTTTTAAGATCCATCAGATATATTTACTGTATTAGAATGTTCAATAGTACAAGAATTAATTTTTACATTGTTTATGTTGTCATACAGGCACGTAACAATGCTAAATAATTTTCTACTTGGTAGCCGCCATTGCAACACAAATCGCATGCGTAGAAAATGTGCTTCCTCCTCCACTGCTACTGTATGTCTCAGTGTGCGTGCAAATACTCATGCTGTATGGACAAGTGATGCCCCCATGCTGAACAGGATACATTGCGGACGCCAGTTACAATACAACGCATGCACACTACAGTTCCCTCACAGTGCCGTTTGTGACTGAAATTGATTCAGCAATTTAATCAGCTGCCACACTGCGTTAGACAATGCACGGGATACGCTGATGCACAATATCGTGCATAAGTGTGACATACATGGAGGGGTAACTCTCAATGTATTATTTCCTGGTAAAACACAAAATGTCAAATATTATTCCACTTGAGTCCTGTGTGGCAGAATGATACTCTCCGATCTAGGTTCTGGGTTAAGTTAATCTAGCAATATTTAAATATCTATGAAGAATTATGTTATTCCCCTAGAAGATATTACAACATATAATGATTCTTCATTGACCAGGATACTGAACTGTATCATTTTAACTTTAAGGATGCCAAATCTCCGTAATGCAGCCAATTACAATGCTAAAATCAAAATAAATAACCTTTTTTGTGCCCACTGTATGGTACTTCCCATTTGTCCCTTTAACTTTAAGGGGTTTCATATGGTCCTTGATCTGAGTCTGAAGCCAAAATACTACATTTGAATTGAACAAAAGAGCTCTAAAACATAGTAAGCTTGATATTTAAAAGTGAAAGAAATAGCATGAAAAGTCATGCAGCGTTGTTCAAAAATTGGAAAAGACCCAAGGTGGCTGCTTTAGGGCCACATGTCTTTGGACTGCTACTGCTGCTGCCCTAGAGGAAGAGTACTATGGAACAGCATTATGTTTTTAGATTTTAGCAACTGCAGTAACATGAAATACACCAGATGCTATTAAATGTAAGAGGTGTAAGAGTTTTATTAAGCAAGTACTGTTTGACTAATGCTTGTGATATTTTTACATCTCATCATTCAAATATATTAGTTTCTTGTTTGGATATTCTAGAGTTGGTGTCTTCTTTACAGACTAATATTATTCAGGTCATAGTCCTAGAGAAGGAATCTTTAAAATGCCAAATCAAGTTTGACTTAAGGTTATGGTCTTTCGGCTCTTAATATGTTTGAAATCAAAACACTAATTTATGCCTATGAGGAGAGGACTACATTCAATACAATGGGAGCATATTAGGCATGCAGTGTCTCTTGCAAGTTCCCTGCATTCATATTTATTGTACATCTCCTTATCAATTAGGGGACTAAATAGTTGTATTCAATATACTTGCAGCAGCTTCTCTATTATTTTTGCGGTGTAATGTTTCTTCCATTGTCTATATATATATATAGACAATATATATCTATTATAATAGAGATATATATATATATATATATATATATATATATATATATATATCCACTGGAAAATAATGTAGTTGCTAATCCCATAAGGCAATAATAGGAAATACAATACCGTTGTTGAGACGAAATCACATGGGCAGCACTCAGTTGTAGGGTCCAAAAAGAGTATATTGTGAAACAAAGACACAATATACTCTTTTTTGACCTTACAACTGAGTGCTGCCCATGTGATTTCGTCTTAACAACAGTATCGTACTTTATATATATATATATATATATATTATATATATATATATATATATATATATATATATATATATATATATATATATATATATATATATATATATATACAGTGGTCGACAAATCACCAAAAAATCTACTCGCCGAACAAAAATATCTACTCGCCACCTAGTACCACACGTGTGCTGCTTGGGCCAATTGGAGCTCGCCACGATGTTAAATCCACTCGGCCGGGGCGTGCAAATGTATAGGTTTGTCGAACACTGTATACATATAAAGAAAGGTAAAAAGGTAAGTGCAAGAGAGACCAGGCAGAGTGGAGGAGAAAGGATGGGCATAAAATATAGGAGGGACGAGACTAGAAAAGAGAGAGGGGTAACTAAACTGTAATAGAAGCAGGAAAAAGAGAGAGAGAGTAACATAGCCTGGGAAATAAATATGTGCAGCTCAAAGTGCAGTAGACATCATTTAGGCTGAGTATTTATTACATATTGCAGAGTACATTGTCCTTTTCCCTCAAACAGGTTTGAGTTATGGCACTTCGCTACAGCATAAAAGTGCGCCCTAACGCCCAGGGCCTAGCCCTTTGCAAACAACTCAACCATTTATTCTAGGATTCCAATGCGAAAGTCAACAATCTAACTTATCCAAGTGAACTATGAGCTTTCACAGCTCCCCAGTGCTGCCATCTTATGTCTGTCTCCTTCCTTTAAGCTCAGATCCACAAAGCTCCGTGAAGTCCCTTAACATGGCTTAATTTAACAGTCATCTATACCAATGTAGGAGAGGAGCTCACCCTAATTTTCAGTGGAGCTCTACACTACGGCTGTAGTAGGCTGTTAACATCAACAGGCAAAAGAATCACAAGGCATTTCTTCTTTTTTTTTTTAAGTCAAATGCACAGACTTATATCGCTAATAGTATCCCACGAAATATGACGGAAAGGGAAAGTAGCTCACAATCTCATATATAAAAAAAATTTATTAAATATACTAATTTATCTCTTCATATTAAAAGACATAGCGGTCACCTAACCAGTTTTGGCATTCACAGACACCATTCCATTCCTTTTGAAAATGGTGTCTGTAGACGCCGAAACCGGTTAAGCAACCACTATCTTAAACCTGTTCTGATGTTAAGTAAACCTATAAGCTTTTACAACTCCCCCATAACACTAAACATAAGTCTTCAAAGGACAATAAAACCCAGTGGTACCCCATCCTGTTGTCACGTACCCCTCTAACACGAGGATTTGTGGAAAACTGATTCACTTCCTCGAAGGAGAATAATAACCCCACCAACCAGTACATAGGAGAATTTTTTTAATTGAAAATAATTTAAATGATGGGTGTTAGCCTTACTAACCCCATGCATAGCTGCAAACCCCCCAATTATGAATTGATTGATTGATGAATGTGTCTAATGAGGTTGACAAGAGTAATTTGAACCCCTCTTGTCTCAAGTCACCATCTAACCATGTATAATTTCTGGCTAGCTGGTTAATAACTTATAAAAAGGGTTAACATATCTGTTGCACTACACCATATACCTTCCACCAAAGATGGTGAAGATAATTTAAGCCACTATGAGATATAAGGGGTAAAATCCTACCTTTCCCGCAGCCCATAAGTGCATTAAGCACTCTACTCAGGCCACCTACTTTAATTACCAACATGCACCACCCACAGATACACACATAACAACCCACTATATATCTTTAAAACATACACACCTATTAACCAAAGATATACAATAGTGTTGTAGCCTATTTCCCACAAGAAATATCCACATTATATAATTTAGATAATAATTATAATAAATAAAGACATTTCTATACAAAATTCATATTAATGAACATCTTGAATGCATGTTAGGCTACCTAGTATAAAGGAAGGAGAGACTACACAGATTAATTGGCTATCAAGGGGTTGATATAAAATAAACTGCAATTGCCTCAACTAATGTTCTTTTCAATCTTCTGTTTAACATTATCCAATTAGGCAATCTAATTATTGGAAAATGATCAATTTTCGGGGTTTAAAATGAAATCCTGCAGCAGCCAAAATAGTCGGCAAGATGGCAGAGTTTTTGTGCATGCAGCGTGGTAGCTTGTGAGATGGTGTGAGCGTTGATGGTGGGGATGATGGTGGGGATGCTGTGGGAGATGGTGTGAGGGATGTTCGTGGGGATGATGGTGGGGATGCTGTGGGAGATGGTGTGAGGGATGTTCGTGGGGATGATGGTGGGGATGGTGTGGGAGATGGTGTGAGGGATGTTCGTGGGGATGATGGTGGGGATGTGGGAGTTGGTGAGGATGTGGGTGTTGGCGAGGATGTAGGAGTTCGTGAGACTGTGGGCGTTTGTGGGGGTGGGATGTAGGGGTGGGTGTGAGTTGTTGTTGGAGAGGGTGAATAAAGAGCAGTGGTTCTTATGCAGTCTACAGTATTTAAGTCAAGTGATACCCTCCAGGGCCTTAGAGAGGAGCAGTGATTCACTTGAACACCGCTTCAATAATGACTCGTTACAAAAGGTTAAACCCAGATTAGGAGCAATGCAGTAGCAGGAGTCATCCTGTTCATAGTCTGGTGAAAATGCTGTGTTCAATACATTATTTTGCCCCAGGGTCTTTTCAAGGTACAGTGGTCACAGTCAATGGAAATGCACAGTCTACATTTTCTCATGGTTTCCACTAATTTCGGGGTGCTCTGTATTATATACATGTTCACAGTGAGGACAACTTGGCAGGAGCGGAAACATGGTTTCTATAGGATAGACGACTTCCCCAATGTCGTGGGTACAATAGACTGAACGCACATAGTATTAGAGCCATCCAGAGAGATGGAACATCATTATTACATTGAAAAGCATTTTCATTCCATCAATGTTCAGTGGTAGGTGATGCTACATTACGCATTCTGAATGTGATTTCAGGCTATCCAGGTTCCTGTCACAATGCCCATATTCTACATCACTCAGGAATTGCCCAACATTTTCAGGAGGGGAGATATAGATATAGGTGGTTGTTGGTTTAGTTTAGTCAAAAATAATTAAGGATTATTCACAAATTAAACAAAGGATTCTAAACGTTATCACATCATAATTCTAAATTACTTGCATGTAAATGCAGGTGTGGCAAAGTCTAGCAACGTTTCTAAATATGGTGGTTGAACAAATACTTTGTCATGCCTTCCTTATGTTTCCACAGGTAACCCAAGATACTGATTTCAGACTTGGCCTAGTTATATGTAATAGAGCAGACATTTGTAATGTTTTAAAGTTGCTTCAGGTGTTTATATAAATTTAATAGTGAGCTACAGTATAGCCGTGACAAACTGATTTATAGCATTATCGCTTGTTATATTCTACACAACAACATAATCTACACAAACAATGCTTGTTTTTATGCCATAGAATAATATATCCGGCTACTCCTCAGTAATCTCAGCATTCTGATATGTGCTGCTTTCCCTGTCTGAACTGCGGAAGCTCGGTCATGTTGCGGTTACAACAGAAGTGTGTGCTATGAAATATGGACGTTTTCAACTTATATTTTTTCTTTTATTAATTTGATAGTTATAATTACAATTGCACGCTATGTGTATGTAGCATGTATGCTACTATTTTCAATGTACATGGGTTGTATTTGTAGTGTGATACAGTCACTGTGTCTATATAGGCTTGAGTGGTGCAGCCAGTGTGTTTTCCAGCCTACAGGGAGTTAACCTTTCCTGGAGAGGCTTGTTGCAGTTGCAACAAATCAATTAATCAGCCTGGTTTCCTCAGTGAGCAGGAGTGAAAAAAACAGACAGAGAGTTGCACACAGAGATAAATAGCTTCTCCCCAGAGAAGGAGAGGAGAGAGAGAGAGACTTCTCCCCAGACAGGGTAAAGCTGGATGACACAGTCCCCTAGGCTTGCAGGACAGTAGGCGCAGAGCCTGCTGGTACTGCCTGGGCTGCGTACCCAGGAAGAGTGATGGCATGAGACTGCTGTGAATGCAGGACTGTCCGATCCAGGTGTTTGGATCTGCAGAGGGATTTCCTGGACTCTTGTGGAACCGAGTCCTCAACAAAACAGATAAAGACTTTTGATATAACATAGAGTATATCTGTAAACCGGACTGTGGGTTTTTGGGTTGATAACCAGCTTAGAAGGCAGCAACCAGTTAGAAAGCACTGGAACAATGTTTAGTCAGTCTCCTATGAAGTAGTAGGTGTTTATGTTATGATTTGTTTTGCCTTAAAGGAACAGTGGGCTAATTATTATTTAACCCCTGTAAATAAAGAAATACAGAGTTTCCTGCCTTAATCTGGGACACAAGGTCTTGCAACGTGACGGTGGAATCCCAGTAGTTAGTGTGCATGTACAGCTTGTTTTGGTAATGGACCTGCATATTACACTTCTCAGTGCCCATGTGTGTAATATTTCCTTAACGTGTGCATTATTCTTAATTAACGCATATATATATACGCTAATATGTTTAACGTACATACGTGCTTAAAGCTGCAGTTAAAGCTCCCGTTTTTTTTTTGTTTTTGGTTTTTTTTACTTCAGTAGTTTCATGTGGGCAATCTCTACTTACCAAAAGAACTGCATAGCTGCCGGTCAATTCGTTCTCCGTCTATTGATCGGCGAAGTTTGGCGACATCTTTAGATCTGGGGAATGTAAATGGTTGCTATAGGAACAAACATGCTTGCTAAAATAGAATACAAGAAAATTGGTCTTTCAAAGTTGTTTATTTTAAAACAGAAAATGCTAAAAGTATTTTTTCTTACTACAGAACTGATTTATTAAAAAAAAACACACATGCAGGATATTGCTTGAACTGCAGCTTTAAGCCTATGAAAAGCTAAAACCAATATTGTTTTTGCATATAATTAGATTTGACGATATGCATTAAGAGAAACAAAGAGAACCAAGTCCCTGGTGCAATTGAACAACAATAATAATACCAATTCCAATGCATGGTTAAAAAACCAGTTCTGAGTATCAGATGGAATTCCAAATAGTTCCTTCAGATGACGATAGTTCTGTGGGGAATAGAAAAAGAACAAACCATTGCGCAGTACTTCTCCACAGCACAATACGCTGCACAGTACAAATGCCGACTTGCAGCATATAAGCAAATCAAATGCAATGGTAGTTTCTTTGGACCAATCCGGCAACTGTATCAGTTAGGCAGCTGTATCTTCGGATCCTACGCAGTCTCCAACAGGTGAGTTACCCATGGATAAACAAAAAGTACATTGCGTAGTACAATTTAAACACTTATTGAGTGAACACGACCAAAATTACACTTACAATGTGTCAGGTCTCGTTGCCCAGTAAAAGGATGCCGTCCGCAGCATGAGTCCCTGGAGCGCGTCCCAGATGAAACGCGTAGCTTGGAGACTATACTGTTCATCAGCGTGAGGTGGAGCCAACAGCACAGCAGTGATGTCATCAGGGGAGGAGTCGAGCAGGGTCTCGGCTGCGAGGAAAGGAGAAGTGAGACGCCAACCCCAGCTGCTAGACGCCATGCTGCAGGGACTCGCACTGCGGACGCATCCTTTTACTATGAAATGAGACCTGACACATTCTAAGTGTAATTTTGGTAGTGTGCACTCAATACCTGTTTCAATTGTACTCCGCTATGTACTTTTTGTTTATCCATGGGTAACACCTGATGGAGACTGCGTTGGATCCGAGGATACAGCTGTCTGACAGATACAGTTTCCGGATTGGTCTAAAGAAACTACCATTGCATTTGATTTGCTTATATGCTGTAAGTAGACATTTGTACTGTGCAGTGTGTTGTGTTGTGGAGAAGTACTGCACAATGGTTTGTTCTTTTTGTATTCCCCACAGAAATATTGTCATCTGAAGGAACTATTTGGAATTCCATCTGACACTCGGGACTGGTTTTTAACCAAGCATTTGGACTTGTATTATTATTGTTGTTGTTCAATTGCATACAACAAGCGACAGAGAAGCCCAATGCTACATCCAATATGACAAAAATACACAATAAAATACTTATATATTCTCTTGAAAAGGGGTCATTTAGTTTAACCCTTTGGCCAAAGCATTGTAAGCCTGTGAGCCACGACAAGGCAGACCCTGTTCACAGGTCCTAACACTACCAGATAAAATACTACTATACCTCTATTAGGATTAAAATTCTCCTTTACCTTGTAACGCTCGGCCTGTCCACAAGCCAGACGAGACCCCGAGACTGAGGTGGAAAGGAGTAATACCACACACCTAGCAGTAAACGGGGGCACGGCCGGAGTGTGGAAGTAGCGTAGGTGGTCCTGGTAACAAAAATAGAAAGGGTACCGTACTTGCCAGTTCCAGCGTAAAAAAGTAAAGTCCGTAAGCCAATAGTCGTGGGATGGAGAGAGCAGCGTAGTAGAGTGTCCGTAAGCCTGGGTCGTGGAGTGGAGAGAGCAGCGTAATAGAGTGTCCGTAAGCCGTGTCCAAGGGATATAGAAGTCTGCAGAGTAGTGATGTCCAAAACCAAAGGTCGATATCCAGGGAGGTCAGCAGTATATCCAGGGACAGGAAAAGGAACTGAAAGACAAAAGGGGCCAGGCAACAGCAGACAGCACCAAGGTACAGAAGCTATGCAGAGCAAAGTGAAAATGGTGAGGGAAGACTAAATAGGGGGCTGGGACCTATCAGGGGAAGGGGAGGAACAGAGGAGTGGCCCGAGGGATGACCTGATAGGGGAGAAGTGTCTAGGAGGCTGGGGCCAATCGGAGCAAGGGGAGGGATGGAGGAGCGGCCCGAGGGAGGACCTGATAGGGGAGAGGTGCTTGGGCAGCTGGGACCTGTCAGAGCAAGGGGAGGAGCAGAGGAACGGCCTGGGGAAGGGCCTGATAGGAGAGAAGGGCCAGGGGGCGGACCTGAAAGAGTAGGGGCAGGGAAGCGTGTAATGCGTGTGCCGCGTCAGAGGAGGCGGAATCAGGCGCCCGGGGGCAGCAAATTGAAGCCTTGGTCCACGCGCGCCCAGAAGTGTGGGAGCAGCCATGGAGGGGACCGTACAGAGTGAGGCACGCCGTCGGAGAGCCTGGGCAGCACAGAGCAAAGGTAAGGAGGCACTGGAAGTGGGTGTACCCGCAGCGCGGATCCTTACAGTACCCCCCCCCCCGTCGAGGGTCGAACTCCAGACGAACCATCCAAGGTTAGAGGGGAAATTTTTGGTGGAATCGTTTGAGTAAAGCTGGGGCATGAAGATCCGCATGCGAGACCCAAGAACGATCGTGAGGTCTGTATCCCTTCCAGTGAACCAAAAATTGGAGCTTGCCCCTGGAGATGCGAGAGTTTATGATGGACTGGATTTCGAACTCCTGTTGTCCTGGTACAATGGGGGGAGGAGGCCAAAGAGAAGGATGAGCGAATCGTTTGCCTTGGATAAACGGTTTCAACAGTGAGACATGGAAGACGGGTGAAATTTTCATAGAAGGAGGAAAGCAAAGCTGATAGGCCACAATATTAATTTGTCTCAGAATAGAGAAAGGACCCAGAAACCTGGGAGACAGTTTAGGGGTTGGGGCCTTCAGTTTGATATTTTTAGAAGAAAGCCAGACCTTATCTCCAGGTACGAACTTATGGTTCTCCTGATGAAGCCTATCTGCTTGTCTCTTCTGTCTTAGCACGGACTGTTGTAAAACTGTTTGAATCTTCCTCCATGACCCCTGTAGGGATGATACCTTAACATCTGCTGCAGGAACTCGGGACCTGGGAGAATGCATGGGGAGACGGGTAGGATGAAATCTGTAGTTTACAAAAAACGGTGATTCTTGAGTGGACTCGTTTTTTAGAGAGTTAATCGCAAATTCTGCCCAAGGAAGTAACTCTGCCCAATTATCCTGAGAATCGGAAGAAAAACAACGCAAATACTGTTCAAGGGACTGGTTCATGTGTTCAGTCTGCCCATTCGTTTGGAGGTGGTAGCCTGAGGAAAAAAGAAGGGTAATGCCCAACCTCTGGGAAAATGCCCGCCAGAATTTAGAAACAAATTGAGTACCCCGATCCGAGACAAAGGACCACGGGACGCCATCAATACGGAAAATTTATTTTACAAAGATATCCGCCAAAGTACTAGAATTTGGTAGACCCTTGAGGGGAACAAAATGAGCTTGCTTGGAGAATCTGTCAAGAATTTCAAGAATAGTAGTCATACCATTAGACAGGGGAAGATCCACGATGAAGTCCATGGCAATGTGACTCCAAGGTCGGTCTGGAACCGGGAGAGGTTGTAGAAGACCAGAGGCTTTTGACAGACAGATTTATTTTGTGTGCAGACTAGGCAAGAGGAGGTGAATGCTCTAATGTCCTTAATCATATTGGGCCACCAGAAGGTTTGCCGAATCAGATCTGTAGTCTTCTTAAACCCGGGATGGCCGGCAGATCTGGAGGAGTGACCCCATTCAAGAATTTTGAGATGAAAACGTGGGGCTGCATAAAGATGACCATCAGGTACTTCTAGCCCTTCGGGGACCTGTGCTTGAGACTCCAAAATCTTATCCAGAATGTCAAAGGAGATGGCAGAGATAAACAATTGGGGGGACAGAATACTCTCCGGGACTTCCTGTGACCTCTCCTCAGTGATAAACTGACGAGACAACGCATCCGCTTTGATATTCTTTGTCCCAGGAATATAAGAGATGATAAAGTTAAACCTTGAGAAGAACACCGCCCAACGAGCTTGACGGGGCCCAAGGCGACGAGTACCTTCAATGTAAGAAAGATTATTGTGATCTGTCAGGATCAGAATGGGTTCCTTGGTTCCTTCCAGAAGATGTCTCCATTCTTGTAATGCCATCTTGATGGCCAATAACTCACTATTCCCCACGTCGTAATTTGTTTCTGCTAAAGAATTTTTTTTAGAAAAAACCCCACAGGGGTGTAGTTTATCTTCGGGGGTGATTCATTGGGAGAGACGTCGGAGGCGTCAACTTCCAAGGTAAAGGAGAGGGTGGGGACGGGATGTTGCAGAATGGGAGCCAAGACAAAGGCTTTTTTAAGAGACTCAAAGGCCCGACTGGCCTCCAATAGCCAAGAGGAAGGATCGGCCCCTTTTTTGGTAAGGGCCGTAATGGGTACTACCAAGGTGGAAAAACCAGCAATTAATTTCCTATAATAATTTGCGAAACCGAGGAAACACTGAATCGCCTTTAAAGAGTTAGGTTGTGGCCATTCGAGTACAGAATTGAGCTTCTCCGGATCCATAGTGAACCCTTGATCCGAGACAATGTATCCCAGGAAGGTAGTTGAGGATTGGTGAAAGACACACTTCTCCATCTTGGCATAGAGCTTGTTGGCCCGTAAACGAGAGAGCACCATCTTGGTATGGAGAATATCTTCCTCAAGGTTTTTTGAAAAAATAAGGATATCATCCAAGTAGATAATCACAAAAGAATTCAATAGATCACGAAAAACCTCATTCATAAAGTCTTGGAAGACTGCAGGAGCATTGCACAACCCAAACGGCATCACTAGGTACTCATAGTGCCCGCTGCGCTTGTTGAATGCGGTCTTCCACTCGTCTCCACTGCGGATGCGAATCAGGTTATAAGCCCACCGTAGATCAAGTTTAGAGAAAATTGTCGCGCCGTGCAGCCTATCGAAGAGCTCCGGAATTAGAGGCAAAGGGTAGCGATTTTTTATGGTAATCTTGTTTAGGCCACGGAAAATCGATGCACGGGCGCAGCGTCCCATCTTTCTTCTTTACAAAAAAAGAATCCTGCTCCGGCGGGAGAAGTGGATTTCCGGATGAAGCCCTTTTTTGAAGGTTTTCTGTGATATACTCGGACATGGCCTCCATCTCAGGCAGAGATAATGAATATGACCTGGCTTTAGGAAAAGGAGCACCCGGAATTAAGTCAATCGGGCAGTCGAAAGGGCGATGAGGGGGAAGCTCTTCGGATTTGGCCTTACTGAAGACATCCAGGAACTCCGAATAGACGTCCGATAGAGTGGCGTCTTGCGGGGAACAGGTTTCCAAGATGGCCAATTCCGCAGCGGATGGAGAAGAGGATTCCACCTTGGAGGATCTCCATTGAACGGGGAACTCGACAGTCCAATCGAGGATGAGATTGTGGAGTTGCAGCCATGGTAAGCCCAGGATGATTTGAACGAAGGGGAATGGATGACATCAAAAGAAATTAGTTCTAAATGTCAATCATTCATAGAAAGTTCAATAGGAAGTGTCTCCAAGGAAATAAAAGCTGGCTGCAGGGGTCGACCATCGATAGCCTCCAATCCGACCGGAAAGGCCTTCTCCCGGAGTGGAATGTTGTGCTGGATAGCAAAAGCCTGATTTATGAAATTCCCTCCGGACCCAGAATCGAGGAAGGCCAGAGCGGGAGTTTGGATGCTGGCATACTTAAGGAGGACAGGCAGTAAGATGCGTTTGGGAAGACCCTGTGCAGGAGAGGGAAAAGAAGAGATGGTACCCAGTGAGATTCCCTCATACCTCACTAGGCGGTGGCGTTTCCCGGCCTCAAGGGACAACGCGGCAGGATGTGCCCAGGGGATCCACAATAGAAGCACAGGCCTTCGTTTCTCCGACGTAGTCGCTCCATAGAAGGAAGTTGATGACTGCCCAGTTGCATGGGTTCCGGAGCATCCAATGCTGGTAGAACAAGAGCAGGAGACCTAGAATTAGAAGACATGGAAACCGAAGTACTAGGACGTTGACGTTCAGCCCGCCTCTCCAGAAGTCTTTGATCCACTTTGATACACAAAGCGATTAGGGCCTCCAGTGAGGATGGCCTTTCACGAGCCGCCAGCTCGTCCTTTAAGGATTCCAAAAGTCCCTGCCAGAAAGCCGCGGAAAGTGCCCCATCATTCCAATCAGTCTCAGCCGCGATAGTCCGGAACTCCAGAGCGTAGCGTGCCACTGATCTGTGACCCTGCGAAATGTGGAACAAGGAGGAAGCAGCCATATCACTACGTCCAGGGGTGTCAAAGACTAAACGAAATTCTCTTTTAAAGTTAGGGAAGTTGTAAGTGAGTTCAGGTTTCAGCTCCCAGATTGGTGAAGCCCAGGCCAGGGCATCCCCGGTGAGTAGGGAAAAAACATAAGCGACCTTGTTATGATCCGTGGGGAAGCGAGAGGGTGACAGTTCGAATTGTATCTCGCACTTATTTAAAAACCCACAGCATCCTAGCGGGTCCCCCGTGTATTTACTGGGCGTAGGGATACGCAACTCCGAAGAACCTGTTCCTTCACGGGAGACAGTGGGAGGGATAACGGAAGTGGAGACATTAAGCTGGGGAATCTGAGAGGTTAAGGTAGCAACCTGTTGGTTAAGAGCGGTAACCTGGTTGTCCAAAAAGGTAAAGTGTTTGGAGATAGTGGTTAAGGTATTTTCCACCTCAGGGGGGTCTGGGTCTGATGGGCTCTGCATAATGTAACGCTCGGCCTGCCCACAAGCCAGACGAGACCCCGGGACTGAGGTGGAAAGGAGTAATACCACACACCTAGCAGTAAACAGGGGCACGGCCGGAGTGTGGAAGTAGCGTAGGTGGTCCTGGTAACAAAAATAGAATGGAAGTGGGTGTATCCACAGCGCGGATCCTTAGATACCTCTATTAGGAGGGAGAAAGACAACCATTGGATCTATATCCAGTAAAGTGTTGTTCAATTGCACCAGGGACTTGATTCTCTTTGTTTCATATCTGTTGTAAAAAGTTTTGGGAAGACTTGTTTAAGGGTTAATGGAGCACCCCTCTGCATGTGTCTGGCTGGGAAGGGTTAATGGACTGGAGCAGCGTTTTACAGGTCTGTGGCAAGTGGAGCTACCACCCCCCACCCCATATCCCATCCATCTGCTGCTGGCCGCAACCTCCCCAGCACTCGCAGTCTGAAACGGGCACCGAAGCTCTAGACAGCTTCCCTCCTCCCCTTTGCCCCCTCATTGGCTCCCTGCCACACCACGTGACGCGTCGCCACTTGGGATCACAATCCTCGTGTATCCCCTGCTGGCTGACGCGTTGCAGTGCGCAGCGAGCCTTGCAGGGAGGGGGGACTGGGGCCGGCTCGGGAGGAACTCATGTCCGGTGAGTGACGCGCACGCGGCCGCGAGAGCCGTCGGAAGCAGCGGGACCCCGGCCTTAGGCTGCCATTCCTGTTTGAGGATTGGATTTACAAGCCGTAAATTAGGATTAGGTTGTGTATGTAGTATCACTGCTATTTCAGTTTTTTCTACTTTAATTATGACACCAGTGTCTTCATAAATATTGTCTTGGAGTTATATCACAGACGTATTATCAGTATTATTTGATTGATAATATTGTTCTTTCACTAGTATAACAGGTACTATCACTTCACAGGTATATTATTTTAGGTGGAGCGCTGTTCTGTATGCTTTATTAGCAGTTTTGTATAGCGAGAAAACATAACTTTCGTTCCGGTTTAAGGCAGCATCACGTTATAGGTTTTGATTTAACAGAGCTTTGTAGATCTGGACCTTAATATCATTTCCAAAACTATTGTTACCCAAAACAACATTTGAACAAAATATCTCACTTCACTAACGAACAAGTTAAACTGATGAAATGTGTATCAAAACAAAGTCTTTGTACTTAGATAATATTACAAGCTCAGCTATATTATTTTTAATTTTGTGTTATTTATGTACAGTATATGTATATTAGATCTTTTAGTTTTCCTCAAAACACCGGGCAAATAATTCATGTGAAATGGATGGCTTTAACCCTTTCTAATAGGTTAGGCAAGTGTGTTCTAAAAAAAAAATACTCTATGGGGGGGGGGGGCTATAATAATACACACAACCCCTGCAACCCCATTTTTTATTAGCTGTTATTTACTCGCTAGCGCCGAAATAGCGCAGCCAAATGCATATGTGAGAGAAATATAAAAGATATCGATCCCTGGAGAACGTTCACAGTAAACATGGCATCTTCTTACCTATCTTGTGTCATCTGAGTGGAATCCCTAGTTTCATGTTTTACCTGAAACACAATATATTCTTTGCTGTTTGATATACTGTATGCGGCTAATGCTGGAAAATATATTGCAAAACCCATTCAGAGTTCTAATAATTCTACCATTAGAACATGGAACGTCTGTTCTACCAGAGTAGCTCTGTCTGATCCTCCCCTAGTGACAGGGGCTGGCACTCCAAGAGCCCTTAAAGAATGTCACAAGGTTTTATTTTGTTTTCTATGGTTGATCGCGTTCACCGCTCCCCCGCTGAACATTACACATTGGCCCAGCGCTAAACCTTAAAGGAGTAAACTCTCCTAGGACCAAAACGTACTAATAATGTCAGTGAAATGTTTAAGGGGTCACATCTGGGGGACTGGTGATATTTTACT
Source organism: Ascaphus truei (assembly GCF_040206685.1). Classification (NCBI taxonomy): domain Eukaryota; kingdom Metazoa; phylum Chordata; class Amphibia; order Anura; family Ascaphidae; genus Ascaphus; species Ascaphus truei. Next base: position 441,604,498 of record NC_134484.1, read on the forward strand.
ATCTGACACTTGTAAGTATTTAAATCATTTTTACCATTAGTTTGTTAACATGGTGAGTTGACTTGGGAGGGGTTTGACTTCTTCTGGCTTCTCCCTTGTGTGATGTAACAGTTTGTTTGTCCAGCCAGTGACTTGCTCTGTCCCCTCCCTTTATCTTTATTGGCTATCTGATAAGGAAGGATGGTTTAATGTTCGGGAAAACACTTGATCGACAAACTCTACTCCAGTCAGAAACCCCTAAGGAATGCAGTTTGTAATGAATTTCCAGAGAAACAAAACAAGATAAATCTTTGTTCATAGATTAGTTTAAGGAAGTCAGTTACATTGTCAAATTATTGACGAAAGGTAATTTTTTTTTGTCCAACTTCATGGGATTGCACCTTTAATGCACAGTAAGGCTGATTCAAATTAACACCATGTAACAAATCTATCTGACAAATCTAGGCCATTATGAACTTTTTATGCGCCAAATCTTACTGCATATAAAGTCATATATATTGATAGGCAGGTTGGTGAACTTTGAGCAAAATACAAGCAAACACAATGCATTCCTTTTTTTTTTTGCTTTGTTATGAACTGGGCAAACTTTTGGATTTATGTCTAAACATTTGAATTAGTAAAACAATGTAAAAAGCATTCAAATTCTACTTTCTCAGACATACAATTTTCTTCATTTTTTTTTTAAGTGCCCTCCACAAGTTAAGTGCTTATTGAAATAATGCTAAGAGTTTTTTTTAGTGTATTAAATTGGCTTCCAGGCAAACGTTACGCTAGTATATCACATGCATATTAGTGTTTGCGTGAGTCTTTTGCTCACAGCACTTGTTTCTCAGTGGGCAAGAAAAGACATACAATACAAGTGACCATAGTAACCGTTTTGTGTACTTTGTGACTGTGGAATTGTCACCACAAATTGTCTTGTAGTGGTAGTATATTGACCCAGAGGGAGAGACATTTTTTACATCATTTATTTAAGCGGGCAGTTTTTATCCCAAAATAAAACACCACTCCTCACCAGTACGCTGTTAATGTGCCCTAGCTCTGAGATAAAGAGAAGGATATTGCTCAGCATATGTGCAGACGTGTCTCGCAATGCGGTAGTTCAGCTCCTTCTCACAGCCTCACAGTGTGGCTGTTACCATATACAGGGAGACGACGAGGAGTGGGGGTTTTCATGGTCTTTATTTTCTCATTTATAGGCAAATAGAGCAGGCTGACACCTCAGAAAACCGTTTCGGGCTAACCAAACGCCCTTTGTCAAGAGTCTCCATCAGCCTGAAACGTTGTCTCTTTTTCTGAGGTGTCAGCCAGCCATCTTTTTGCCCTAATCCGGTAATGTAGTACTTTTATATTTAGTTCTAATTTTATTCTGCTTAACTGCAAATACTTTTTTTGTGATAATACACATTATATGTATACTATTTTTTGCTTGCTGTGATCACACGATATTCTTGCGATTATCATATTACAATGGGATTTTGTATTGGATGTACCTTTTTGAACTTTCAGTGTTTTGTACCTTGTTGTGACCTTTGTTCCATTGGATTATTATTATGGTAGGATTGAGAGATACCATGATACCATATGAGCATTTGTCCTTTCAAACATTATTATATTATTTTCATTATTTTCTCTCCTTTTCTCCCATTTGTTTACTTTGTGGGAGTGATGTGATGTAATGCCCACACCCAACAGTTGGTTCTTCTGGATGGACAACCACCCCTACAGGATTCCTACAGGTGGGGTCCACCACTGTGATGTCGGGTCAAGACACCCCTGCATTCTTTCACCTCACCATCTCCAGAACTCTCCTCGCTAGACTCGCTAGCAGAGTCACCACCACCAATGTCACCGTCACCCTCTGGGCAAATGGCTGCCACATCTGACACAGATGAGCTGCCAGCAATTGCATCACTGCCAAGGGTACTAGTACCTGTCCTACCCATTCCTCCTTCCTGAAATGCTAAGTACCTTCCGAGCCTCCTGAACCACACCCCCTCTGCTTGCTGCTGGTCCTCACCACAGCTAAAGCAGTAGCAGCAGAAGTGCTGGGCCTAGCAAAGCCAAGTGGTGGGAGACAGTGAAACCAATTCAAATCCTGTTATGGGGTTCTACAACAGGCTTGAACAGGGCACCGGTCTGTAATTAATGTCACCACACAGGTCTATGTCCATATGCTGCTGCTGCAGTTCCTGCTCATACAACTATTAAATTGCATGCTGTGCCTGAGGTAAAGAAAGCATTAGTAGTCCCTGCCACAACTGAGACACTAGAATCATATGGGGATCATGACCTGGATCTGACTGCTGTCACCGGTGGTCCTGGCATAATCTCTGTTTATAGCATAGGTAAACAAGGCCAATTCTCATGCTGACCCAATTCCTCTAGATCAGAGCTGCTTCCAATAAGTGTGGTTAGGTGAAGTGCAGAAAAAAAACATACTCAAACCCTAACTAAACTAATCCCTGTTCTTCTAAGATTGGCTGAACAGTAGGAGTGACGTCACCGTATTACTGCGGTTGCAACTGGTACCAGAAATGGGTACATTTCTCTCTACTGGTGCGGTCTATATGGCTGACAACAAAATTCATCCTCATAGGCAGGTGCAGAACCTCCAGCCCCCCTACTGTGTCTGTCTCCTTCTTTCTCTCCATAAAATTAATGAAATTACAGATGAAATGGTCAAATAAAAAAAAATAAAAAAGGTAAAATTAAAAAAAAAAACACTCTTTCCCTCTCTTTTCCAATCTCTCAACATTGTTTTTCTCTCCTTCTCTCTCTTTCTCTAATTTTCTCTCCCTAGCTGCCTTTCTATCGTCTCTCACCCAACACACGACACTCAAAAGGGAGGACCATGAACATTCCTGTGTTCCACATAAGGCATTATCAACTCTATATAGCTGGTATGGAGGTTGTTTTAGGAAGTGTGAGAGGGGACTCATGCTAATTGTTATGCACAGTATATTTAAATATCTCCCAGCCAGGCACCTCAGGTGTGTTCCTTTTTTAGCACAGGCTCCCTAATTTTCTTGGAGGGACATTTGAGGGGATATATACAGTACACACACAACTGGAGACACTATTAAATGTGAAAGTCTCTCGCTCTCTGGCTCACTTCATCCTATATGTTATTTTAGCATTTTCCTGCTGCTTTTTTTAGTCTTTTAATCATGTAAAAGTTGTAAAACTGAAGCAGATGTGTCAGCTTTGACTTCTCCGTGCATTTTTTGTAGTGATAAATAAATGTATTCAATGCTTTGCCTTTTTATTTGTTACAAAAATGTGCAAGTCACTGGCGGTTTAACATTGTTGAACATGTGAATGATATATGGTATTGTGATATACAGTACAGTACTTCTATGTGAATAACATTGATGTACATTTGCTGTGAAGCTGAAGTAGTTACATACTGCACCGACACACTTTATTCGAGCAAATACCCAGTATGTACCTGGCAGATACCTGGAATGCGCCGCTCCTCACCTCTGACAAGCCCCGTTGCATTTGCCTTCCCAGCCTGGGTTCATGCCTGGCTGACGGGCGGCTGATCTGTTAAATGATAATGATAAGGATTTAATAGGCTGCAATGCTTCGCGTGTCTACCAGATGGCATAAATTCATGAATTGTAATGCAGTTTATATGTATATACTGTGCAGTATTGCAGCCAGCGGGAATAAAATGCTTCAATCCCTGCCTGGAAAATAACCCAATGCACTCGGGCAGAAAACAGTCACAAACCTCAATACACCCGGGTATACCCGAATTCGTGGGACTAGCCGAGCTCGAATAAAGTGTGTCGCCAGTGTACTGTGGGGCCATACAGATCAAGTGTTGCAAACTCGAGAATTGTTTAATTTAAGCATTATAGTTAATACTTACCAATGCTTCATAAAATATGCAATGCAAATAACACTATTAGCGCAAACTAGTCAGTAGTATAATTATGGAGTATATGACACTCACCAAAAGTGAATGTAATGGTGATGATGAAGAACAGAATCAAATTGGCGCACTCAAATATAATGCACTCACAAACAGTTATTCCATGGTCTATTCCAACATATATATGGTTGTGTCTACGGTGCTCTTTTTAATAATCCTCATTTGAAAAATCAAATGACACAGACATAGCATGATACCGTTTACTACAAATTATAGGCTAAAGCAGTAAAATTCAGGGCATTATTGAAAACCCTGCTCTCTGATTGGTTAAAATTCAGGGCATTATCCACAGTAATGCCCTGAATTTCAGCAGTTTGCAAAATGCAGTTTTCAATCTGTTTATTTCCAGCCAATCAGCTTTCAGAACAGCTGAGACAGGGCAGGGGATTGGTTTGAATTAAATAAAAGCTCTGAGACATGGCAGGGGATTGGTCAAAAAGTATCAGCCACGGTTTGACTCCTCCCCCTCCCAAGCTGACTGAGATTTTCTGAGCAGATTCAGTTGAATTGGAGGGGGGGGGAGAGACTGCAAAGAAGTAAGTGTGTTGTGTATAGAGGTGCAGTGTTGTGTATGTGTGGGGGGGGGGGGGTATAGAGGTGCTGTGTTGTGTTTAGAGCTGGGGGGGAGTCTGCAAAGTTTAGTAAGTGGCTGCATTTTTGATTGTGGCTGCAGTGTGTGTGTGTTGTGCTGTTGTATGTGTAGCAGCAGTTTGTGTAAGTGTAGAGCTGGTGTGTGTGTGTGTGTGTGTGTGTGTGTGTGTGTGTGTGTGTGTGTGTGTGTGTGTGTGTGTGTGTGTGTGTGTGTGTGTGTACGTGTGTGTGTGTGTGTGTGTGTGTGTGTGTGTGTGTGTGTGTGTGTGTGTGTGTGTGTGTGTGTGTGTGTGTGTGTGTGTGTGTGTGTGTGTGTGTGTGTGTAGAGCTCCAGTGTGTGTGTGTGTGTGTCAGTAGCAGTGTTTATGGGTGTAGCATGTGTGTGTAGCAGCAGAGTTTGTGTGTGTGTAGAGCTGCTGTGTGTGTAGAGCTGCTGCTGGGTGTGTAGAGCTGCTGCTGGGTGTGTAGAGCTGCTGCTGGATGTGTAGAGCTGCTGCTGTGTGTGTAGAGGTGCTGTGTTGTGTGTGGTGTGCTGTTTTGCGTGTGTGTGTGTAGCAGCAATTTGTGTGTGAGCTGGTGTGTGTGTGTGTGTGTGTGTGTGTGTGTGTGTGTGTGTGTGTGTGTGTGTGTGTGTGTGTGTGTGTGTGTGTGTGTGTGTGTGTGTGTGTGTGTGTGTGTGTGTGTACAGAGGAGGCAGCAGTGTGTGGATATAGATAGCTGCAGTGTAAGCCTATATAGAGGTGGTTTCATGTATTTACCATTTTATTTGAATAAAAAATCTATTTAACTATACAAAAGTGTCTATTATTTATGAAATAAGCCTACATTTAGCCTATAATAGTAATAATCCCCTCAGAACAGGGCATTACTGGCCAATAATGCCCTGGTTGGGTTAAAGTCCCTCGGCTTCGCCTCGGGCCTTCAACTCTTCCAGCCAGGGCATTATTGGCCAGTAATGCCCTGTTCTTCAGGGATTATTACTTAAATAACCACATTAACACTGGCCTCTCTCCCAACAGCAGCGCCAGTGCATGTTCTGGTATTCCATGATTGCCACACAGAAGCAAAGGCCAGAAGCAAGTGATGAAGCCGCGTGCACGCTGATCTGGAACTGAGTGCTTACTAGCACTCCATGTCCGGAATGGGTGAGGGTGTGCCTCACGCACTCCGTGTCCGGAGTGGGTGAGGGTGTGCCTTAAAAACACTCAATTCTCAATTTTAATTGGGAAAGTGTGAGTGTATTTCATTTCCGCCCCAGTGTTAATGTGTTTATTTTGTAGTAAACGGTAGCATGCTATGTCTGTGCCATTTGTTTTTTTTTTAAGGAGGAGCAGTGCATTAAGAAGAGCACCTTAGACACTTGCAGAATTATATGTTGGGATCGACCACGGAAGAACTGTTTGTGAGTGCATTATATATGAGCACACCAATTTCATGCTATACTTCATCATCACCGTTACATTCACTTTTGTTGGGTGTCATATACTCATTAACTATACCACTGACCAGTTTGCGCTATTATTGTTATCTGCATTGTATCTTTTGAACAGTTTTGGAGACGGTACATATTAGCTGCATCTCTCCCTATGTATTAATTTAGGGTCACTTATGTGGGAACATATAGGCAATCTCTTTATATAGAAGTGTTTAGTTTGGATTGGGTTTTTCTGTTTATTTTTTTTCATACACAAAATATGCGCATTAGCCTGTACAATTCTACCATGCAGATAAGGTGACCGTTCTTGTAGCTGTTTAGGTCTCGGAGAAGCGAAAGTGTTGTAGATTCTGATACCATTTCATTGACCAGTGGAAAAAAAATGAACAATAAAATTACAAGATATTACAGCAGCGACACTTCCAACTTAAAGTAGCTGTCACAAATACCTTGTGACCAGTGTAATCAACAATATCTTATGTTGACTGACATTGTAAAGCTAATCGATTGGGACACAATAACGTATGTCATCTGGGAAAGAACATTCTGGTATTGAGTATTGATTTTGAGGTTATAAAAAAAGGCCATTCTTGCTAGAAGTTTATTGCTTCTAATACTGTATACTGCAGCGATGCAATCCCAAAATGTGGCTAAGGTAGTCTTCCTGGTAGCAATTTGTTGAACTGTTTTTGACCTTTCTCATTACTGCTTAGCGGCTCCATCCCTTGTCAAATTAATGCAACCAAAAATGGTTCTGAACAACGTTCGCATAATTTTTTCGGTGTGCGCTTGTTAGTGCTTGCACATTACTCAAATATATTTAAGCATAGCTGTCAAACACACGCCTCCATTCTGACTGTCAAGAAAAAGTATTCAAATAAAGCAAGGTTGTAAATGTGTCAAAAAAGAAAGAAAACATGTATAGCAAGTTGGAAATAGTCTGAAAATGTAAGGAAACAAGAGAAATGGGGACAATCATGCACATACCTCGCCTGCTACCATGGACCAGTGAATACAGCGGTTACCATGGCTGGATCTGACAATGAGGTGGACTTCAGAGGGCAGGCTTTGTTTCTGATCTCTACCCAAACAGAAAACCCTGATCCAGTCTGATGGTTTGTGTACTTTGGGTAAGGCAACCCCACATTTCAACAGTCACAGAGAGAATTTCAGAAGGATTTTTTATCTTGAGGCTTCAGTTTTCCTTTAGCATCTCTCAGATTAGGCTGCCGTGTCCTGCAAATGTGAAGATCTATTGCCATTAGTAACCTTCCATTGCAAAAGAATGTTCGCTTCTAGTTCAGCTCGAAGAAATGTACAACCCAATAAGACATTTTTCTATTTATTTATTAAATGTGAAACTTATGAACATGGTGTACATAACCTTGCTTTCCTCCCTAACAATTCAAGCACTTAATTTGTAACCTCCATAGATAACTCTCTAACCAAAGATGTTTTAAGATAAGTTGATATCTTAAGCACATGCATTAGGCACAATACAGTCACAAAGACTGATGTCTCCCGGACAAGAAATAAACATCAGAATTGATGTCAACATGCCTGACATGACTAAATACTGTATGTTGATTTTTTTGTGATCTCATTTACCAAAAGACATATGATAATATTGAGTTTAAATACCTGTGGTTGCAGATGGAGCAGTGATCTTTCCAATTAATTGTAAACTTATAGTTTGGTTAAGAAAATTAACAATGGATAGAGCATTGGATACTGATATTTGTAACAGTCTTTCTTCAATCGTTTGAAATTATGAATGTAATAATTATATTTCAGATTAATTATAAATTGAATATATAATTGTAATGGATTGACACAATTATTTTAGAATATGTTGGTTTGTGTACAAATAAAAAATCTGTTCGGGATTTATCAAAGAAAATAATTGAATAGGAAGAAATGGGGGGTTTGGCTTTGATAAATTTGGTGCATTTTATTTGCTGCAGGTTTGCCCATGTGTTGTTTTTTTAAGTTGGTTAAAGGGGAAGTCTCAATCAAAACAATATTTTATCACTTATCTCTACTTTCTCTTTGTCATTCTGCTAAAGCATTTAATACGAAAGTCATTATGTAGTCTATATCAGAGAAATATAAAAATAGCAGTAGTGAGAAAGAATTGCTAAAAAACGTTGCTACTGTAATTCTTCTAGCGGTTCCCTAGACACGCGGATCCTACGGGCACTGACAGGCCACTACCAGGCAGAGCAGAACATCAAGAAGTGTTCCAGTTAAGGACGGTAGCTATATGCAAAGTTCTATGGACACATACTGATGGGACTCTGTTCTCTGCTATGGTGGAACTTACCCTTGTATTTCTCTGATGCAGCACCAAATATTTTTTACTTGTAAATAAAGATAGGGGATTGTGTCCTAATATATATCTTTTTATTTATCTAAGAAGTCTGTGTTTGTCTTTTTTGTTTTTTATATAAAACCCATTGCTACTGTAATTCTTCTAGGCGGTTCATTACACTCTTAAACTATGGAACCAACGCAGAATGAATTCAGCAGTAAGGTAAAGGACAGGGTGACCAGACGTCCCGATTTAGCCGGGACAGTTACGTTTTTTAGGCCTTTGTCCTGACTTTTTAGGCCACTTTCCTGGTTTTCTATTGGCGCCAGCAGCGCATGCGCGATCGGCACTTACTGGCCACTAGTGTACATGCATGAGCAGTCGACAAGTGCCGATCACCCAGTGCCCATCACCAGCAAGTGCCGATCACGCATGCACAGTCGGTGCTCGGCGTTCATGCATGCATGACATTTCTCCGGGATTTTGCCTAGACAATTATAGTCACCCTAGTAAAGGATCATTGACTTCATCCTAAAACTGTGCTTATTGTTTATTTTATATTCTGTGCAATTTGTTGTTATGCAATTCATAATTGGGCATCCGGTCGTACATTTAAAAACAATAAAAAATGCCATAGATAAATAAACATGCCTGGGTGTTTTCACTTTGTAACTTAAATCTAACTGTTAATAAAGTAGCCCCATTGTGCTTCATTTATAAGAAGTATATTATATGTAAACTGGAGCACAGCCCTGAAGACTGAATTTCCAGAAAGTTTTTGGATATCTCTTCCTAGCCCCTTCTTCAGGTGTGGTCCCGCTTCAATAAAAAAACAACTTCAATAATAAAAATGATGGTTATTTTTTAAGTTGTTTTTTCATGTGACATTTCACCTGACTTTGTGCAACCTTAAAGGATCAATCCATGGGGGCATTTTTTTTTTTTTTTTTTTTTAAACACAGGATTGAAGCAGTGGTTCTCCAGTGGTTTTCCAGAGCCCCGTTTGAACTCTGGGAACCACCTGCTTCAAGAGATATAAAACCTCTGTAGTAGGTGCCAGGATTTCTCTGCTTTGTAAAGCTCCCGCATCACATGGGCTAATAGGAAGCTGCACCAGATGACAGCTTCCTATTGGTCAGCAGGGCACGGAAGCTTTGCAAAGCAGCCTGAAGGCTGAAACATTGTGATTGTGCTGCTGTTCTATTGCAATAAATAAAGATTTTTTGATACCAGTACTGAAGTTGCTTTAATCCTTGTAAGGACCATGATTTTTCTAGAGTGCTATCTCTATCCTGTACATTGTTGTTAAAGCAGCAATACTACATTCCCCCCCCCCTTTTTATTTTTGCACGTAAAGCATGTGACATTGTATAATTCTGTAGTCTTACCTAAACTGGCAATAGTTTGGTGCTCCTGTCATAAATCTGTAAATAATCTTGATTGTGTGCCTAACTGAATGGCCGCCTTCTGAATTTGTGCTGCAGTCTGTGAAATGCTGCAGCTGCAATGTAACATTATATTACTAACGGTAACACATTGTTGTTACAGATTTCAGAGTAATAGAAAAATTGGCTGTTTGGAACACAGCAACAGGTCGGTTTGTGATACTTTGTTGCTAAAGGGAAGACTCAAACAATTTTGTGTGTGAGAGCCTGTTTCAAAAGAAGAAGTGGATGACTTTTTAAATGGTTCGTGCAGCAACCAAAGGATGATCACTACATTTAAAAAAAATCATTACAAATGGCTTTAGGAGTTACATAAAATGCAGACAGTATTATCTAATACTACAACACTGATTTATTTAAAAAACAAAAATATAGTATTTTTCAAATGTTGCTACTTTAACCTAAAAATAAAAAGGAAATATACAGTATGTAGGTATACTGCAGCATTGCGTGTGCGCGGAGAGCAAACAATCAACTAGTACATTACCTACAGGCAGTTGAAGGTTTCCTGCCATGGTTAGATATAATTTTCAGGAAAGGATTATGCTATATCAAAGTCTAAATTTATGCCACAAAAAAAGAGCTTATGTTAAAGACAAGGGGGTCTGTACAATGAGTATTTCCTAATAGCTGTATATAAAAGTATTTTTCTAAAAAGGTGTGTAAAGAAGTTTGACCCCAAAGTCATAATTGCAATAATAATAATAATAATAATAATAATAATAATATGGCCTCTCAGTTGTTTTTTTACGGAACAAAACCCTGCTATAGAAAATCCATTCCAGTTTCCAAATGATATCCGCAACCTCCTTTCACCTGTTATTTTTGTGTATATTGTTGCTGCTTTGTTATTGCTGTTTTGTTATTGCTGTTGCTGCTTTGCTATTGCTGTTGCTGTAACACGCGTTTCAGGTGAGTAACAACCACACTTTCTCCAGCCTGCAAGTTTTATTGGATATTTATTTACACTTTATGCAACGTTTGAGTGTATCTATGTAATAAAAGGAATAGTACGCTAGAAGGGACACACCCATGGAGTACTCATTTCTATTGCCCAGAATCTTTGTCCGCAAAGATAAAAAAAATTGCTCATACATTAATATAAACTTGATTAGAGATGCGGATGGTATTTAGATAATGTGTGCAGTTGTCCTTTGATCCATGTAATAAATCATTGGTGTTCGTGGGAAACAAAGTCAGGGTTGTTCTGAAGTTTGAGTTGGTGTGCTTGCTATGCTTGGTTGTTTAACCTTTTCAATGCTGCAGGTCTGGTGACACCAGAGTACCAGCAGATCTGTGGCATTTGTATTTTTACCCCAGAAGAGCTTTTAGTTATCCTCTAGTACAGTGGTTTTCAACCTTTTATCTCTCAAGCACCCCTAACCACAGTGCTCAGTCGCTGAGGCTACCCTACAACAGGACAGGGTCACAGAAAACACAAGACAGAGAGACCATCACAGGAGACAGAGCCAGTCAGACAGTCACTGGGGGCAGGGGAGTCTGAAGGGGCAGGGAGTCACAGGAGTCACAGGGGGCAAGAGGGCAGAGGGGGAGGGAGTCAAAGGAGTCACAGGATTCAGAGGGGTCAGGAGAGTCACAGAGGAGCAGGGAGTCAGAGGAGTCAGAGGGACAGGGAGTCAGTGGGCGCAGGGAGTCAGAGGAGTCAGCGGGGGCAGAGAGTCACAGAAAACACTCAAAAGGAAAGTCACAAAACACACACACAACAGGACAGACAGAAAACAGACAGACGCACACACATAAAAACAACAGAGACACACAGCCTCACCTATACTGACCATGCTGCTTCCTCCTCCTCTGATTGGCCACACCCCACAGGCTCCTGACACCTCCTCCTGCTGGGTAGTGCAGCCAATCAGGATAGAGGAAACTGCCCTGCTCTTTCCCTCATCTGATAAATCAAGTAAATCACGCTGCACACTTTTGATCCACTTTTGATCCACTTTTGATCCACTCACGGAACCCCAGCGTGCCATGGAACCTTGGTTGGGAAACACTGGCCTAGTAGGTTCCGGTCCTATCCAGAGAAGGTACTTATCTTGTGTTACACTTTGCGAAGGATGAAGTCGAAACATCTCATGTGAAGACAGTATGCACTAAAAGCCTTTAAATATTGACCGATTCAACATACGTTCAGGTTACAGTGGGGGCTATCCTATTTCAACTATGCTGCATATTTATCCCGTAGATAAAGAGCTTCCTATAACAGACACTGACTAAAGAACAGAGCAAGTTACTAAACTCTAAAATAACAAATAGTGACAGGACATAACGAGCTGCCGGCCTGACAGATAAAACCTATAGGTCTTACATGAGGGACTTACTTGGAAGTCTGAAGAACCTGCTCCTGGAACAAAGAGTGTGGCTATTTATACCCTCCATACTGACATCATAGATCACCACAAACAAGGCGGGACCACAGTGCTGAGGTGGGAATGGATATTACGCCACCCACAGCCACGGGGGCACGTCTGGAGTGTAGAGTAAGTCGGAATAACCGGGTTGGGGTTGATCATCATTATATTTGCTGGGGTAAGAGGAGGAGAGGTACGGAACGTTGCAGGTACTATTTGCCGTGTCTGGGATTGGAGAGAGTAGAGTCGTCGTGGTCCATTTGCCGAGGTCAGGGTAGGAGAGAGCAGAATGGTAATTTGTCCAGATGCCGAGGTCAGGTTTGGAGAAGAGAGGAGGGTCATGGAAAGCTGGGTCGGTACACAGGAAGAAGCAGCAAGGCAAGACAGGACAAGACTGTGGAGACAGAGAAGAGGTGAGTTCAACGCAACTAGAACTATGCTCAGCCAAAGTGCTAGTGGCACAGCTGAGCATATGTAGGTGAGAGCGTCCAATAAGAAAACTGCAGTGTGGAGGTGTGTGCAAAGCGAGGCTATGATAGGAGGCAGGGTAACAAGGCTCAGGTGAGCTCCCTGGGATGAAGCCTGTGTGTATTGTGCGCGCATCCGTGCGCGCCTGCGCTCGTGAGTTGCGCGTGCCGCCCGTCCTCACAAAGGGACAGCTCTAAGGAGCGGGTGCGCGCGTGCGTCTGAAGCGCAATGGCCGCCAGAGTGATCGCCGGGACACGCGGAGGCAGGAGCGGGTGTCGGGAGAGTGCCAACCACCAGAGCGGGTGAGCGGTGAGCGTGCCGAGGGCGGCGTGGCTCCCGGAATTTTACACAAGGTAGCGAGAGGGAGGGGCATAACCTGGTGAGCTCACACAGTTAACCCCTTATCCTAATTAACCCCTATAGCAGCCAGTAGTCAACCAAGATGCGGCTAAATTAGATAATAAAAGATTAGGAGTACCCACCTATCCACTTATAGTTGGAAGAAGCTGGATAAACAAGTGTTAAGAATGTGCACTTCAGTAAAATGTTAAATCTTAAAGTTAATTACAACATTTAAGGAGAGCAATGTCGTACACTGATAATGGATCATCGAGGCTGACAAATGGCCATTTAATGAGTCTTTGGGCCTCATGCAGTAAGCCCCGATAAGGCTTTTTCGGCATTTTATAGCCGTTTTTTGCCCTCCTGATTCAGTAAGCCCCGATAAGTGGGAATTATCGGCAACTTTTCTTCCGAAAAAAAAAATTTCGCCACCCGGCTGCCGATAAGCCACTTATCGGGACTTTTTTTTCCCGCCTGAATTCAGGAAGCCCCGATTAGCTTTTCGGTGCTGATCGGCAGGCCAGATTGGAGATTTTATGGCCAATCCAGCCCGCCAACTAAAGTTGGCAACTTGCTGAAGGAGAAGCATCGGCAAGGGCGACACTTAGGAAAAATCAGCCCTTTTTCCTGCCTGTGATTGATGCCGGGGGTCTCCGGAGCTGATACCCGCACCGGAGCCCCCCGGCATGCATCAGAGGCAGGAAAAAGGCATTTTAAAGCCACTTCATTACCGTAGCGGCTAACCGCTAAGGCAATGAAGGGGTTAACCCACCGTGCCAGCGTTATTGTGGGTAGCGGGGATGGGTGAGGGGGGTATTTGGCCCTGGGTGTGAGTTTAGGACTTGCGGGGGGGATGCGGGGGCACTTAACCCCTTCACGACCGTAGCGGTTAATACCGCTACGGTCCTGAAGGGGTTAAGGCCTCCCGCTACCCACCCGCAATCCCTAAACAACCACCGTTGGGGCTAATGCCCCCTTCACACACCCCCACTACCCACAATAATAAAAAAAAACACCTCAGCCCCACAATAACAAATTAAATAAATATTTAAATAATTATATATATATATATATATATATATATATATATACCCAACAACACCTATACCCCCCTAACATACAGTATAGTAATGGGCAGAATGACTATTATCCACAATTGGGTAATAGTGCAGTTGTCCATTTACAATACATACACAACAATAAAGACTTTAAATACATATAGCACTCACCCATGTCCCACTGCCACGATGAAGGCCATCCTCATCTTCATCCTGCCCATGCCCCATCCGCTTCTGCAAAACAAACACAAGAATTACAACATCCAAATTAATGTCCCCTAACCCCTTAATCACCATAGCGGTTATTAACCGCTACAGTTATTAAGGGGTTAAGCCACCATCACCCACATACCCTCCCCCACAAAGCCCCCCAACCACCCTCACCCAATACCCACAGGGGAGTCCTACCAAATACCCTTGGGCCTAATACCCCCTCCCCCAGCACATACAGTACAATAATGTGCCAAATAACTATTATCCACATAGGGATAATACATTATTTGGCCATTATTAAACACATTCAATACCGTTAAAATGTAAAGAAAATTGTACTAACCTCATCAATAAGAAGTCTCCGTCGCCAGCATCATCCTTGGGGTCCGTTGCCAACATTAGTAATAGCCACAACATTTGAATATCATTAACATAACACTGAACCCCTTAATCACCTTATCGGGTACTAACCTGAAAGGTAATTAAGGGGTGAAGCCATCCTGCAATGCCTACAACAGTTATGCATAACATCCTCAGTGAAATAAAAACCAATTGCCTAACCAAATTCCATTTAATCATTCAATCTGTAGGCTCACATGCCTCATAAAACATTGCATTTACAGTGTATACATGTAGCATAACATGTAAACTGCATGTACACGCTGCAAATCAATGTTAACAATACAATAATCCCACTCAAATCGCCATACATCACAAGAAGTATATTATTTAATGCAATAAACTCACCATCAATGAATTACCACACATCACTTACATCCCTAAACAATTAAAATACCATCCATACCAATTATACAATGAACTAAAGCTATCCTAACAGAGAACAACTTCAAAACATAGTCAAAAGTACACCAACAATTACAATATACTAAAGCAAGGCTTTCCATATCCTACTGTACGGCCTGGAAGCCCAAAACTTACATCCGTCTAAAAATAAAATACATTTAGCACACATCAATGCATAGGCACAATGATTAACAATACAGAATTAGAAGCTTTAACAACACTATCATTTCTTACCCTGTATATATATCTGTACACATACATACAGACATACATACAGTGGGAAGAAATGATATGCATTATAAAAAATGAAAACATGAAAAAGCAACACAAAAAACAGTTACATTAAGTACATTTCTTTATTTAACTTACCATTACTTGCCCCCACCGACTCCCGTTGATCAGCTTACTCACGAACCAATCCACGACACCATCCACGACACCATCCACGACACCATCCAGGAACAAATCCACGAACCAAACCAGGAACCAATCCAAGAACAAGTGCAGGAACCAATCCAAGAACAAGTGCAGGAACCAATCCAGGAAGCAAGCCACGAAGAAATCCAAGAAACAATCCACGACACGATCCAGGAACAGGAACCCATAAAAGAAAAAAACATAACAAATTAAACATTAAAATAATAAAACATGACAATCAAGGGTTGTACTAGTTTTATTCTTAGTGAATCTGTATTAAAATACCTTGTTCCGGGGTCTTCTTGACGTCCGGTGCCACGCCCTGGTCTTCAATCTTCAGGAGGAAGTCCGTCCTCCTCGGCATCTGCCTTCAAAATGAGACGACATAGGCTTTTAAAGGCCTATGACGTCACATTTGTCGTCATATGGTTCCCACGGCCCTGATTGGGCCGTGAAAACCATGTGTTTTGGCCGATGTAAAAAAATTGATGACGTCACTTAAAGGCAATGCCAGCACAGCCAATCAGAATGGCTTTGCTGCTATTGCCTTTAAGAAAACGTCATGAAATGACACATGGCCGGACTCACATGGTAAGCCAGCCAATAAGAGTAGGGATGGAGTTCCCACGCTCTGATTGGCTGGCTTACCATGTGAGTCCGGCCATGTGTCATTTCATGACGTTTTCTTAAAGGCAATAGCAGCAAAGCCATTCTGATTGGCTGTGCTGGCATTGCCTTTAAGTGACGTCATCAATTTTTTTACATCGGCCAAAACACATGGTTTTCACGGCCCAATCAGGGCCGTGGGAACCATATGACGACAAATATGACGTCATAGGCCTTTAAAAGCCTATGTCGTCTCATTTTGAAGGCAGATGCCGAGGAGGACGGACCTCCTCCTGAAGATTGAAGACCAGGGCGTGGCACCGGACGTCAAGAAGACCCCGGAACAAGGTATTTTAATACAGATTCACTAAGAATAAAACTAGTACAACCCTTGATTGTCATGTTTTATTATTTTAATGTTTAATTTGTTATGTTTTTTTCTTTTATGGGTTCCTGTTCCTGGATTGTGTCGTGGATTGTTTCTTGGATTTCTTCGTGGCTTGCTTCCTGGATTGGTTCCTGCACTTGTTCTTGGATTGGTTCCTGCACATGTTCTTGGATTGGTTCCTGGTTTGGTTCGTGGATTTGTTCCTGGATGGTGTCATGGATGGTGTCGTGGATTGGTTCGTGAGTAAGCTGATCAACGGGAGTCGGTGGGGGCAAGTAATGTAAGTTAAATAAAGAAATGTACTTAATGTAACTGTTTTTTTTTGTTGCTTTTTCATGTTTTCATTTTTTATAATGCATATCATTTCTTCCCACTGTATGTATGTCTGTATGTATGTGTACAGATATATATACAGGGTAAGAAATGATAGTGTTGTTAAAGCTTCTAATTCTGTATTGTTAAT
The DNA here is from genome assembly GCF_040206685.1 of Ascaphus truei. NCBI lineage: Eukaryota > Metazoa > Chordata > Amphibia > Anura > Ascaphidae > Ascaphus > Ascaphus truei. Next base: position 441,621,354 of record NC_134484.1, read on the forward strand.
CATTGTGCCTATGCATTGATGTGTGCTAAATGTATTTTATTTTTAGACAGATGTAAGTTTTGGGCTTCCAGGCCGTACAGTAGGATATGGAAAGCCTTGCTTTAGTATATTGTAATTGTTGGTGTACTTTTGACTATGTTTTGAAGTTGTTCTCTGTTAGGATAGCTTTAGTTCATTGTGTAATTGGTATGGATGGTATTTTAATTGTTTAGGGATGTAAGTGATGTGTGGTAATTCATTGATGGTGAGTTTATTGGATTAAATAATATACTTCTTGTGATTTATGGCGATTTGAGTGGGATTATTGTATTGTTAACATTGATTTGCAGCGTGTACATGCAGTTTACATGTTATGCTACATGTATACACTGTAAATGCAATGTTTTATGAGGCATGTGAGCCTACAGATTGAATGATTAAATGGAATTTGGTTAGGCAATTGGTTTTTATTTCACTGAGGATGTTATGCATAACTGTTGTAGGCATTGCAGGATGGCTTCACCCCTTAATTACCTTTCAGGTTAGTACCCGATAAGGTGATTAAGGGGTTCAGTGTTATGTTAATGATATTCAAATGTTGTGGCTATTACTAATGTTGGCAACGGACCCCAAGGATGATGCTGGCGACGGAGACTTCTTATTGATGAGGTTAGTACAATTTTCTTTACATTTTAACGGTATTGAATGTGTTTAATAATGGCCAAATAATGTATTATCCCTATGTGGATAATAGTTATTTGGCACATTATTGTACTGTATGTGCTGGGGGATCGGGTATTAGGCCCAAGGGTATTTGGTAGGACTCCCCTGTGGGTATTGGGTGAGGGTGGTTGGGGGGCTTTGTGGGGGAGGGTATGTGGGTGATGGTGGCTTAACCCCTTAATAACTGTAGCGGTTAATAACCTCTATGGTGATTAAGGGGTTAGGGGACATTAATTTGGATGTTGTAATTCTTGTGTTTGTTTTGCAGAAGCGGATGGGGCATGGGCAGGATGAAGATGAGGATGGCCTTCATCGTGGCAGTGGGACATGGGTGAGTGCTATATGTATTTAAAGTCTTTATTGTTGTGTATGTATTGTAAATGGACAACTGCACTATTATCCATTTGTGGATAATAGTCATTCTGCCCATTACTATACTGTATGTTGTGTATTGCTGCTATGTTTATTGGGGGCATTTGTCCCCAATAAAAATGCTACTATGCGTTAACCCCTTCATTGCCTTAGCGGCTATCCGCTATGGTAATGAAGCAGCATTAATGTATTTTAATAATATTGTGCGGAAGCAGGAGGCCCCCTGAGCTGAAGCGCATTTATTTGTGGCTCAGAGACCCCCTGCCTCCCGAGTTACAGGCCCCGGTTTGGGCCATCGGTTACAGTGTGGACGCCATGTTTATTGCAGGGACGCTATAAACATGGCGGCGACACTGCCACCCGATGACACATACCGGGGCCTGTAACTCGGGAAGCAGGGGGTCCCTGCTCCACAAAGCAATGCGGTTCAGCTCAGGGGACCCCCTGCTCACTGTACAGTATAATTAAAAAGACATTCATGCTGCTTCATTACCGTTGCACATAGCCGCCAAGGTAAGGAACGAGTCTTTATTGATGTGTGTGTGTTTTATTTATACTGTACATGTGCAGAGGGTCTCCGGAGCAGAACCGCATTGGTTTGAGGTCCGGGGACCCCCTGCCCCCCGAGATACAGGCCCCTTTATGGGGTGCCGGTATCCCTCTGGTTTGTTTACAGGTCGCGGTCACGTGATCGGGACCTTTAAACGCCGAGGGATACCGGCACCTCATAAAGGGGCCTGTATCTCGGGGGGTAGGGGGTCCCCGGACCTCAAACCAAAGCGGTTCAGCTCCGAAGACCCCCTGCACATGTACACTATGAATAAAAGTTGTTTTTAAATACTTTTTTTGGTGCCGAAGTTTGCGCTGAGAGAGCGGCTTGTCTCTCTCAGCTGCAAACATCTATCGGCACCAAAGGCCTTATCGGGAGCCAGCCTGTATCGGCACAGGCTCATCAGCAGCTTTGCTTTCGCAGTGCTTCAGCAGGGATCGGAAGGATTCGGCCCTTACTGAATACTGCGAGGGCAAATCGCCCAAAAAAAACATTTTCGCAATTCGTGCCGAAAATTTTGTATCGGGGCTTACTGCATGAGGCCCTTTATTCCAGTTCCTTCACATTCCCTTCTACATTTTTGCAATTGGGGTAGTAATTTATACATTATTATCAATGGCCATTATTTCACCAAGTAGTGGAAGTATAGGCTATACAGGCAACTCAATAATTTGAACAAAATTTGATAAAAGCCCATTTAAGGATCTAAACATCGGCTTCTGTTCAATACATTTTGGGGGAAACACCTGGGGCGCATGTCTCATCATTTACTACATTTCACAGCCGCAATATGCCTGAAGGGTGCACCAGTGGGAGCTATCTTTGTCATCAGCAGTGCTTCTCACATTATTGGACCAAAACATTGGGGGGGGGTTAATCTCACAATTTTTATTGAAGATATCAATTAACAGTTTACATTGTTATCTAAACTTTTCCTTGGTTGGTTGGAGGAAGGGTAAAAAAATGAGGAGGGAGGACGGGGGTCCCACTACAACACACAGATTGAGTTGAAAGTCTTACCTACTTATTTATACAAAAGACATACAAAATACATTTGTTTATAGTATCTCACCCTTCTAGAGAATGGTTTTGGATACTAACGGCTGTCGGGGTATGTTGGGATCTGTCCCACTGTTAAAACCATTAACGCTGGGGGAGTATTCCCTGGCCATGCTGGACGGGCCATGGGGGGCGTTCCTGGATGTGTTCCTAGTGACGTCACGGAGCTGGTTCGCCCTCATTGGGTGAACCGCTCACGTGACCTGTCTGTCGCACTGAGAAATCAGTTTAACTATTTCCCACGCAACGCGCCCGCTATTTCCCACGCAACCTATTTCCCACGCAACGCGCCCGCTGCATGGAAGCGAACACTGCCTTAAGGCAGTCTGTTCGCTTAGCGTGCGGACACCTCCACCCCGGTCTGCAGTACCGTGGCCCCAGCCTTACAGTAGTACTGACCGGAGGTTTACATGGTGGCTTCCCAGCTGAGCAAGCCAGGGCTGCCAGACCTTTTGGAATTTCAAACACGAGTCATTCACAAAACTGGTCATCTTCTCCATTTGGCAAATATGCCAAACTTGATTCCAAATATGGGGAGGGTTAACAAAGCATTTTGCTTCCAAAGCCTGGCAATCGCACATCTTGCGGCTATTACTATATGAGCAATTATTTTATTCTCTGCTCCGGATGCATTTTGAAGTGGCCTATTAAGTTGAAAGAGCCATGGATCCATACGAATGTCTATTCTCATGATCTGCCAGAGCCAAGTTTTTACCCTTTCCTACAGGGCCGATACCCGGGGACAAGTCCACCACATATGGTGGGAGAATGCCATCTCTCCACATGCCTTAGGGCAAAGCGGGGAATATCCGGGAACATAATTGGAGATAGATAAAGGGGTCTTTTACCCGCACATCAACAACTTATACGAATTCTCCTTAATTGTGGTATAAATAGAGCAACTAGCTGCTGCGTTGAAAATATCATCCCAATCCTCGGACTCAAAGTTTGAAATAAATAGATCAGCATTGGTAACAGATTCAACTTGACTGATTGTATTCTCCCCATTCAAGAGATATTGAAACCAGACAACATCTGCAGGTCCTCTCACAGTTGAAGTATTTTTAGGTAATTTTCCCTGTATAGGGATTCATACTCTTTGGTCAGGTATACGCCTAGGTATTTGATAACTGTTTGTTGCCACTTAAAGTAGAAAATGTATTTGATTAGTTTTATTGTTTCCTTTCTTACGTTTATGTTTAGTGCCTCCGATGTCTCATTATTATATTAAACCCTGACCCATTATTAAAGGCAGCTATATCACCAAACAAATTGGGGAGGGAGGTTAGGGGGTTGGAAAATGTCAATATGACATCATCTATGAAGAGGGGCAATTTATATGGTTGTCCACCTGCCTGAATACCTGTTATATTCACATTTTGACAGATGTGGGTGGGCATGGACTCCATGTTCAGAGCAAATATAAGGGGGGAAATCGGGCATCCCTCCCTTGTTCCACTCTAATTTGTATTTGGCTTGATGGGAAGCCTTGGATTATTACTCTGGCTGAGGGGATAGAGTATAGGGCAGTTATTGCTTTAAGAAAAACTCCATCAAAGCCAAAGGCTCTTAGTGTTTCTTTCATGTATACCCAATCTATATGGTCGAATGCCTTCTCTGCATTCAGGCTAGGAATCATCTCAGATATCTTGTCTTTATGCACCAGTGCTGTTAAATCAATAATCATCCTAATATTATCAGCTGCCTGCCTACCCTAAATGAAGCCATTCTGGTGTGGATGAATCAGAGACGGGAGGACTCCTACCAATCGATTTGATAGGATTTTGGAAAATATTTTAACATCTGAATTTATCAGGGAAATTGGGAGATAACTCCCACAACTCATCGGGTCCTTTCCTTCCTTGTGGATTAAGGAGATATTTGCCTGTAACATAGAGGACAGGAAGGAAAATTCGACCAAGATAGTGCTAAATGGGGTTAGCAGATGGGAGAAAACAGTCTAGAAAACATGTTATAGTACAAATTGGTAAACCCAACCAGGCCTGGGGCTTTTGATGACTTTAGATTTTTAATTACCGTGAGTAGTTCATTCAATGATATATTCAGATTCAGGATAGTTGTTTGGGCCTGGGATAATTTTGGTAGTTCGGCATTAACTAGGTATTCTTTGATTAAGTTCCCTGATTGAGAATTATGTTTGACTTTTTACCATCATACAATTTCGAAAAGTATTTCTGGAATTCTTCAACTATGGATTCCGGGTTAAACATCACACATCCTGTCTGTTGTTTAATAGACTGAATATTGTAAACTGGTCGCCTATTTCTTCATTTGCCGCAAGTAAGGAATCTGCCTTATTAGCTTTCTCAAAGAATTTTCTTTGAGTCCATTTCAAGGACAGTTAAGCTTTTGAGGTTAGGAATATATTGAACTCTGCTCTCAGCTCTTGTAGGGTCTCCACTGTTGACTATGATTATGTTATTTTATGAGCCTTTTAAATGGCGTCTATTTTAGCCTGCAGGTAGCTTAGTTTTTTGATCTTTTGCTCTTTCTGACTGCTGCCAGAGATATTAATTTCCCTCTAATGGTAACTTTGTGAGCCTCCCATGTGACCGCTATAGAAGACACGCTTCCTTGATTCATTTGAAAAAAATATTCCAGATCTTGATCTATTTCTCTCAAACACTTCAGGTACCTTAATCACAGAATTGTTTAGTTTCCAACTTGCTTTAGGGGACCTGACCTCTGGGTAAATTATAGTCGTTTCCACCGGGGCGTGATCTGACCACATTATGCTAAGAATACTTGAGTGAGAGATTCAAGGGATCAGTTTGGCACTCTCGAAAATGTAATCTAGCCTAGAGTACAACTGATGTGGAGATGAGAAGAATGTGTAATCCTTTGTGAAAGGATGTGGTTCACGCTAGGTATCCACTAAATTAAGGGATTTTAGGCCTCTTTCGAAGGCTCTGATATCTGAGGTTTTAATCCTAGGGGTTTTTGAGTTAAAGTTGCTGGATCTGTCGATCACAGGATTCCGCGTAAGGTACAAATCCCCTCTCAAAATAATATATCCTTCAACTACACTTGCTAAGGTGGTAAGGAAGGTATTAAGGAATTTAGAGCTATTCTCATTTGGAGCATAAACATTGGCTAGGGTAAATTCTTTCCCAAACAATTTTCCCACTGCTATAATATTTCTGCCTTCTCTATCCTACTTTATCATCTTGTGTTTGAAAGGAATGCGATTATGAATAAGTATTGCTACCCTCATTTTGTTCACTTGGGCCGAAGAGATAAAACAAATTATCGGTATCTTATCAAAGTATCCAGGGGTCTTAAAAATTTTGAAGTGGGTTTCTTAGATAAGGAGAATATGTTACCTCTTTTTTTTATTTTTATTTTTTTGTACTGTACCTGACAATGCCATCCGGAGTTTATTTGGGGCGTTTAAGCCTTTTTGGGATATGACTTTAAGTGACATTACAAAACTGTGTATGGGATAGCTATGTTGCAGAATGACCAGTGGAAACAGGTCCCAGACCTAAGGGGGTGCCTTTGTGTCCTGTATGTAGGCATCAGTGGGGGTTGGAATGGGGGATGAGGGAAAAAACAAAAAAGTCATGAGTTTACGTGTGTATCCACCACCCAAGAAATAATTTACCCTTGGTTGAATGAATAGGGGCCAGATGGGAAGGGAGCAAGGGCACTCGTATCTAGTTTTACACGGGTTAAGTAGAGGGAATGCGCCACACAGAACCAGCCGGCTGAACGCGTCTCCCAACTCGGGTTTGCTAATGTTGTACATCTGGATATTTAATAGCACACCATCGACCTGGGAGCTGAGCCTCTCAACAGTATTATAAAACGATCAACCACACATTTCAACATAAGATTCTAACCAATTACATTAACAATTTTTCATAACTATTATAGGACAATATGGGGCCACAATAAAGCTGTTAGACCTGGGGACCCCCGCCTTCCTGGCTAATCAAACCCGGGTACCAGTACTCCCTGTCTGGGGAAAGTTCACAGCAGAACTGGGCCTATACATTATAGATGATCCACTGTCAGGTCAAGGCCCCATGGATTTTGTGTACAGGCTAGAGGAAGCCCAGTTGAGGGATTGGCAGTGGGGTACCAACCCAATCACCTATGGGTTGTTATTATGCGTACCAATCTCCCGGCCCTCCACCCGCCAATAGTTTGATCAAGCAGTTCTGATCCGAGGTAGGTGGCAAAGGAGCCTGGCAGAAACCCCGGCTCACCTCCCACCAGAACACCGGAGAAGCCCACATGTCGTCCACCCCTGAAACCCCCAGACCCTCCAGACCCCCTTCCTAAAGTGGCCCACCCTTGGGTGGATCGACGGGGGGCAAACGTGAGAAATAGTCTTACCATGGTAAGATTATTGGCCCTGAGCTTGGCTGAATCCAGACAGACAGTGGCTCGGGGCTTCACGGTCCCCTTGGAACATCATCCGTCAGTCACTTCATCCAGGGATGCAAAGTCTCCAAGTCAGGCCCAGGGGATAAGAGGAAATAGAAACATAATATCTAATCTTTTTTCAGTCGAGTCAGGCCCATGTTGCCAGTACAACGTGGCCAAGCGATTAAACAATGAAAAAATGAACAATAGAGCTCTGAGCGCTCAGATTTTTATTTTTATTCCAGGGCTAGCTCTTGCCTTCTGTCGTTGGATGATGTCTTTTGAGCTTTTGTAGCATTGGGCTTCAAACAACTGTTGTCCACAGGGTCTCCAATACCGGGGTCCAGTCCTTCTTTGGGCTTCCACGTGCCAGTTGGCTTCTCCAGAAAGGCCGGCCTTCTTCAAGGTTCCCGCACCGTGATGGCCTTTCCCTCCTGCAGAACCAGCAGTTTGAGGCCCAACTATGTCTAATATTACTCTCTTAGTTTTGAGGTTACTGCCTTAAATTCCTCCTGCATGGTAAAGTGGAGGGAGAGAGATCCGCGTAAACCTGTACAGGGATGTTTTTAAATCTTAGGTCGCCTCTTACCCTGCCTATCGTATTAAAGGCCTCTTTTGTTTTGTAATAGTGGAACTGAATTACCACATCTTGTGGCCGGTCACCCGGTTGGTGTTTAGCCCTGAGAGCTCTGTGACATCAATCCAGGAGGAGAGATTCTTCCATTTGCTCTGGCAAGGCTGCAATGAACCACCTGCCCATGAAATCTTCTCTGTTTATTTCCAAATTGGGGAAGCCCTTTATCCGAAGATTATTGTGGCGATCTCTATGTTTGACATCCTCCTGTCTGTCCTGAATATCAGCAAAGTGGGCACGCATCTCCTTTAGATCAGCCTTCATGCGGTTTTGGTTTCTCACTATTGTGTCCATTTTGCTTTCGAGAGTCATTTCTCTCCCCCAGAAATGTAAAATCAGGTCAGAAACCGTACTCTGCCACAAGGTCTTGCTACCGTATCGATCGAGAATGTCTATTTTTGTTGAAGGTAGAGTGCTCAGCCCTGATTCTGACTCCGACTTGGAAGAGGATTGCAGTTCCATGGTTGGGCCTGCATGGAGCCTCTTGTTTTATAAAGAACTCACCGAGTTTCCCTTAGTTCTTTTTTTTTTTCTCATTTTATCTACCTTTGGAGGTACGGGGGTGTCCGGCTTTGCTCCCGGTATTTTGGCCGAATTTCAATTCAGATTATCACTGTAGGCTTATATTAATGCCCAAGATATTGAGGAGCTTGTGTCGTACGCCGCCATTTTTGTTCGTGCCACATATGCACCTCTAACATTATACATTTTTATGTAATTAGCAATATGTTTTAACTTTTTGAAATGAGTGAAAATCAAAGTTTTGTATAGTGATTTCCTTCTCAAAAAGATAGGAATAGAGTGAAAGAATCCCTTTGTGCTGCATTAAGAAAACCCTAAACTATTTAAAATACATTTTATTAGTAACATGTTAAAAGATTATATGTTTGGGGACATAGGATAGCGATGCAAAACAGAAGAAAAGTAAAATAATTTTAAAATGGAGAACGGTGTGTAGGCGTACAGGTGATGCCTGATGAGTAAATTAATACCAGTGTTGTATATCTCAGTATATATAATCTTTATAATTACACTGATATGTAATACTCTTTAACACAGGAGGCCTATGTGTACTAAGCAGAATGGTTAGCCACTATGTATCATTTCACTGCTAGTAGCAGAGATTATATCATTGAGTTGCATAGGATATAAATTCATGTAAGTACTGCTCTATTCAGTTTTGTCCCAAAATAGTGGGTAGGTACCTAATATTAGGACCTCCAAGCAGGTATGTTGTTTCTGTTTGGTTGGGTGATTATCTATGCAGCACACAGAAGTTTGACACAAATGTCTACTATGACAATTAGCTATTGAGGCAACAGGAAAACCATAAAGCCTCTATTCTTATAGCTGATACAGCTTAACCCCGTTATATAGCGCGATCCGCTATAGCACAAATCCACATATAACGCCGTATTAACGTGGCTCCTGTTTTAAAATTTAAAAAAAAATGAGGGTGGGGGGGATGGGGGGGTTCGGGCAAAATTGGGACAAAACATTAATAAAAGCTTAAAATAAAAAAACAAACCCAGCAATACAGCACAATAGAACAGAAGAATACTGTATAAGTGAATAGGACGTTAGCTGAAGATCTCCACTTCTCCTCTTTATGGAATTGTGCTGCCTCTGCCACTGCTCTGTGGGCACTATTTGCAGACTGTGGATTCTGCGCACTGTGCGCGCTCTGTGGGAACTCTGTGTGCTGTGGGCGCTGTGTGATTTCTGGGCGCTGTGGGTGCTGAAGGCCACGATCACAATGCACCCTACCACTTCAAAGGGCAGCATCTTTCACGTTAACCGAAAGACCACACAGAATTAATTACCAAAATACCACACAGAATTATCCCCCTTCTCACACAGTACCCCCCCTGCTCACACATTACCCCCCCCCCTGCTCACACAGTACCCCCCTGCTCACAGTACTCCCCCTGTTCACACAGTACCCCCCTCCTGGCACAGTAACCCCCCTGCTCACACAGTACCCCCCCCCCCTGCTCACAATGCACCCTACCACTTCAAAGGCCAGTATCTTTCACGTTAACCGAATGACCACACAGAATTAATTACCAAAAGACCACACAGAATTACCCCCCCTGCTCACACAGTACATCCCTGCTCACACAGTACCCCCCTGCTCACACAGTACCCCCCCATGCTCACACAGTACCCCCCTGCTCACAGTACTCCCCCTGCTCACACAGTACTCCCCTCCTGACACAGTACTCCCCTCCTGACACAGTAACCCCCCCCTGCTCACACAGTACCCCCTGCTCACACAGTACCCCCCCTGCTCACACAGTGCCCCCCTGCTCACAGTACCCCCCCTGCTCACACAGTACCCCCACTGCTCACACAGAACACCCCGTGCTCACAGTACCCCCCTGCTCACAATACTCCCTGCTCACACAGTACCACCCTCCTGACACAGTAACCCCCACTGCTCACACAGTACCCCCCCTGCTCACACAGTACCCCCCCTCTCACAGTACCCCCCTGCTCACACACACTGGCATACACACACTCATACTGTCACACAAACTGACAAACACACACTGTCTCACACACTGACACACACACACTGACACATACACACACACACATACTGTCACACACACTGTCACACACTGACACACACTGAGACACACACACACACACTGACACACACACTGTCACACACACACAAACAAACACACAAACATACTGTCACACACACTGACACACACACACACACTGACACAGTCTCACACAGTCAAACACACACAAACACAGAGACACACGGTCTCTTTAAGGGAGCATGCTCTCGCAAGACGGAAGCTGAAGCAGGAAGCAGAGACAGGGAGAAGAGCTGCCAGATGCCGGGTAAGTGCTGCGTGCGGTTGCCGCTGCCCCACCGGGTCTGGGAATGCAGGGAGAGTGCTCAGCTTTCCCCCTCCGGTGGACGCGGTACCACTGATGCGGCTGCCATTTTTTTTTTGGCGGCGAACATTTTTTTTCCCGCGATCCCGTTTATAATGCGGTGGTCTCGGGTGGCCCCCAAGGACCACACTATAACAGGGTTAAGCTGTACTTTGTTCTATATAGAAGTAACATAGTAGCATGCGATAATGTATAATGTGTCAGAGTATTATGCTGCCCTGATTGCATTCTCCCTAAACGCTCTGACTTCCGAAGCACCAGAGGAACAACAAGGTCTCTATGTTGGATACTGCTAGGTTATTTAGTAACATATAATAATATATAGTATGTCAGAGTGCTGTGCTGCATACGGCTGAAGTCTCCCTAAGCACTCTGACCTCCACACGCCCGTGTCTCCGATGAGCCAACGTCACCTGAAAGTGATGTCAGATGAACCCGACGTACTTTTCACCAGGTTGGCTTCATCGGGGGTGGATTTCAAGATAACACAGTGTGTACTTTGCCATCTGAAGTGGCTAATATGGTGGAGACTATTCCTATCTACTGTATGTCAATAGAATTACCAATATGGGTATTTTCACGCAAGATCCATCTCTTGCACAAGAATTGTTGGAATTGATTAATGAAAACAACAAGACCACTGAACTCCAAAATAGTGGGGCTCTAGGTGATATATCTATCCATAATACAGAGGATGATACTTTAAATGATCTGCTAAGTTTGTACAATGAGAGTGATGGGGCCAAATGTAATATACATACATCTTTGCGGCCCAAATCTATTTTTTACCCATATGAGGCTAAAGGCCCATATGTGGATCTCTTTGGAAAATTGGTAGAAAATGATCTGAAAAAGATGTGTAAGGATACGCGGTACTGCAGGTTTTAAAATAACCTTAACCCTAAGCAAAGTAGGGCCATGAAAGAACTTAATAAAAATACGGACCTGATAATACGTCAGGCCGATAAAGGAGGAGGTATTTTGTATCGTGGGGATTACCTGAGAGAAGCAACATGTCTCTTCGAGGATGGTAACTCCTATACATGTTTGTTAGGGGACCCCACATTAAAATATAAAATGATTCTCCAAGAACTCCTTACTCAAGCCAAAACTAAGGGCATACTGACAGGCAAAGAGTTTGAGTTTATCTATGTTACATGTCCACGGGTTCCCATCCTATACCATATACCAAAAATTCATAAAACCTTGCACGATCCCCTGGTCATCCCATTGTGTCTGGGATAGACTCGATCAGATCCAATCTATCATATTATAAAGATAATTTTTTGTCACCCCTTACACATGCACTACCGGCCTATTTGCGAGATAGTTCAGATGTATTGAATTCTTTTACAACTATCACTTGGGACCCTCACTTTAATTGGGTCACGTTAGATGTGGTATCTTTATATACTTGTATCAGTCACATTCAAGGGGTGGAGGCAGTATCTCACTTCCTACATCAAGATGACACACTCATCGGCACAGCAACAGTTTATTTTAGATAGTATCACATTTATTTTGAATCACAACTATTTTTTGTTTGAGGGTTCTTTCTATCTCCAGACCACTGGGACGGCCATGGGGACTCGTTTTGCACCCAATTATGTGGGATTGTTTATGGGGAGATGGGAACTCGACTTCATTTGGTGTCCAAATATCTACAGTCGCCACATCCAATACTATCGTAGATATATCGATGATATCCTCATCATCTGGCCAGATACCCCACAGAACGTCGGGTTTGATGACATCACGGTCATCTAGTTTGTAGCGTGACTGCGACGCAGGTCGCAAGTCAATCTGCCACACGATACTTTGTATTTCGTAGCTAGCTAAAAAAGATGTGGACCGATAAGGAATCCACTAGTAGCTAGAATCCTGCTCAAATTTACTTTAGAAGACAACATTATAGGTGGTTTAAACACAGTGACTACGGGGAGCGGCTGTACAAGCTACCTCAAGGGCGGATAAGGTATTTTTACAAAGACCTAGCCAGCCATGAACTCATAGCTCCGAAAACCACCTTTTTACACATATACATGCATTGAAATTTGATGCTGGCCATACCATGTATGATGATGGGAGGGAAAATTGAATATCCTTGAAGCCATAACAGCACAGTATATGTCTAGATAGAGGTCTCCAATATCGTTACAAAGCAATTGGATACAAGTTGTCTATAGGGATATTTAAAGTCTCTTTACTAAGTAACGACACCAAGAGCTCTACCTGACGCACTGCGTGTGTATATATAATATGTGCAGTGATCTATCAGGAAATGTATGAGTGAGACGTCGGAATTATATTAGGAGTTAAATTTGATGCAGCTACTTGTTAGCAAACAAGTTACAAAGTCTAAATATCGTTCTGTGACCCTATAGAAACGGGGATCACTACAGGTCATCATCATATGCTTATTCCTATTACCAGGGATACATGGTTTACTATATGTTATATTTTGCACATATTTAATCACAGACCCAGACTGTTTGTGGGTGTACACGTTTATTATGCACGTTTAACACTTCATTGCACTCCACCTTAGTTAAATAATCCACAACTATCACTTGACCATTTTCCCCTGTTATATAAGCATACTTGTTACGTAAAGCATATGATGACTTTTTACTTTTGACCTGAAAGTGGCAACTCATTATCAATCTATCTGTGTTTACATACAGGATTGAATTGATACGCTATATGTTGAAATAGGTTTAAAATATTTTTGTACTAATTAATAAAAACTATATATTAGTGGAGATGGATTTCCATCTCTTTTAGTTGACAATACAGAGTTCTATTATAAAGGTTGAGTGAATGCACTATAAGGATTACTCTTCTATCTTTGACCCCACAGAACTTGGATGATTTCATCTCCTATTTAAATGATAATGATAGGAATTTGAGGTTCAGTGGCCAAAATAACACTCGAGAGATTCAATTCCTTGATCTGATGTTAATGATCGAAAAAGGGACTATTTTAACCAAGACCTATTTCAAAGACGTTGACGTCAACTTTTAACCTTAACTATACCTGTAATCATTCTAACCGATGGTTAAATAAAGTTCCATACGGTCAAATGTTAAGAATCAAGAGAAACTGCACAAGACCTGAAGATTGCGAGCAACAATGTGCAATGTTGGCCCAACGTTTTTTGGATAAAGGTTACGATCATCTTTTCATCCAAAAATCTATCCAGAAAAGTAAGAATACCCCAAGAGATTCTCTCTTAAAGGTAAAGGATAAAAAAGATAAGAGAGACCATCAGAACTCTAACTCCAACTCTGATATGCCCCGTTTCGTTACTGGTTACTGTAGACAAGAGAACACAATCAGAAAAATCCTCAAAAAACATTGGGGGATACTTCAACTAGACCCCATGCTAAGTAATGTTATTTATGTTCACCCTAAAATAGCTTTTAGAAAAGCGAGAAGCAAGACCAATAGGAAATTATATCTGTGGTAAATGTGTAGCCTGCAAACATATGGCAAGGGATAAAACGATTGCCAGTTTAGTAACGGGGAAAACACATACGATTAAACAATTCATCAATTGTTTGTCAACCTACGTGGTTTATGCAATTACCGGTCCATGCAACCTATGGTATATTGGTAAAACCATAAGGCCACTTAAGATTAGAATTGGTGAGCATGTCAGTGAAATTAAGAATGCCCAGAATAACATTTCTAAGGACAAAAAAGTCCATAATCTTGCTCACCATTTCCTTTTACAGCATGAGGGAAAAGTTGAAGGTTTGCGTTTTAGAGGAATTGAAATTATTCCCAGAGACCCCAGGAGAGGTGATAGAGACAACTTGCTGCTCCAAAAAGAACAATTTTGGACTTACACCTTAGGCAGCAAATCTCCTGGAGGTCTCAATGAACACATTGAACTGGCTCCCTTTCTCAAAAAGCCCCTACCATGAGTATTACTCTATGACAGTTATATAAGCGTTTAATACTGTATATATATTAGTGGGTCTATCATTCTGATTAAGGATTGGATAGTTGTTGATATCACCTTCTACCGTATAATCTTTATTTCATCTGTTTGTGTGGAAACTATATATACATTTTTGTATGCATTTTTTCAATAAAATGAATTTTTTCATTAATATTATTATTGGAACTTTTTATTAATATTATTTCTGTTATTATCACATTGGTATTTTATTTTAATTTATTTTCATTCATTTATAATTAATAAGGACATCTTGATTTTGTGATTAAATTTAATATATATTTTTTATGAACATATATGATGCATTTTTATTAATTATTTCCTCCTTCATATATATATATATATACAAGCTGATATACACAGCGTTACCCGTAGGCAGGGAGGGGACTGGGGGCGTGAAAGGCAGGGAGGGGACGGGGGCGTGAAAGGCAGGGAGGGGACGGGGGTGTGAAAGGCAGGCGGGGCGTGAAAGGCAGGGGGGGTGTCAAAGGCAGGGGGGGCATCAAAGGCAGGGGGCGCATCAAAGGCAGGGGGGCGCGTAAAAGGCAGGGGGGGTGTCAAAAGCAGGGGGGCGTCAAAGGCAGGGGGACGTCAAAGGCAGGGGGCATCAAAGGCAGGGGGGGCGTCAAAGGCAGGGGGGCGTCAAAGGCATGGATTCCTCCCCCTGCATTTCCTCACCTGGCAGCATGCCGCGCTCCTCAGCCTGCCAGTGGTTCTCTCCCCCCTCGTGGCCTCCGGCGACTCCCAGTAGCAGAAAGGAGCTATTGCGCGGCCGCAACTCCCTACCACCCTCCTTCTGGTCCTCGGGGATGTTGACCGGGGTAGTGGCGTGTAGGGGTTGGGAGTGAGCCGTAGAGTGCAGGCTCTGGGCGGTGGGGGGAAGTGGTTGAGCACCAGGGAGCGGTGGTCCTTCTGGAGGCTGCCTGCCCACTGCCTGTCCCCCCGCCGGGGAGGGAGGGAAGTGAGCACCGGGGAGGGAGGGAAGTGAGCGCCAGGGAGGGAAGTGAGCGCCGGGGAGGGAGGGAAGTGAGCGCCGGGGAGGGAGGGAAGTGAGCGCCGGGGAGGAAAGGAAGTGAGCGCCAGGGAGGGATTTGAGTGAGCGCCAGGGAGGGAGGGAAGTGAGCGCCAGGGAAGGAGGGAAGTGAGCGCCAGGGAGGAAGGGAAGTGAGCGCCGGGGAGGGAGGTGAGTGAGCGCCGGGGAGGGAGATGAGTGAGCGCCGGGGAGGGAGGTGAGTAAGTGCCGGGGAGGGAGGAGAGTGAGCGCCGGGGAGGGAGGTGAGTGAGCACCGGGGAGGGAGGTGATTGTGATGGGGGGAGGGAGAGAGTGTGTGTGTGTGTGTGTGTGTGTGTGTGTGTGTGTGTGTGTGTGTGTGTGTGTGTGTGTGTGTGTGTGTGTGTGTGTGTGTGTGTGTGTGTGTGTGTGTGTGTGTGTGTGTGTGTGTGTGTCCGTCCGAGGGGGAAGAGAGTGGCAGTTGGGTGACGTCAGAGCCACCAATCTGATTGGCCAGAGGCTGAGGACCAATCAGATTCACCGCAGATAGCACTAACCTTTCGATTTTATATATTAAGATATATATATATATATATATATATATATATATATTTTATTTCATATTTTTCACTTTATATTTCATTATATTTTATTATTCATGGATAATTGGATCTAACCATGTTTAGTACCAATTTTCTTGTTATTTAACATGGTCACCAATTGACATGGTTTGAACTATGACAACTACATTTTAATTTATATATTATGTGTAATTGGTTAGTATGGACACTGCTGATAGTTTATAACATCTTGAGCAGTCCATGTCCACTTACCTTGTCAGTGTATATGACTTTTCATTTCTTGTATTAGCATTGGATTTGATGTAGTAGACACACCTCCTTCCGGGGGTAGAAGCGATGCACAGCCGTGAAGTAACCGCAAGCAGGCAGTGGTGGTGAAAAAAGCGTTTATTCAAACATCAAGGTAAAAGTCTGGCGGATCCTCCGACGCGTTTCAGCCCGTGGGCCTTTGTCACTCTTTGAAACGCGTCAGAGGATCCGCCAGACTTTTACCTTGATGTTTGAATAAACGCTTTTTTCACCACCACTGCCTGCTTGCGGCTTCTTTCACGGCTGTGCATCGCTTCTACCCCCGGAAGGAGGTGTGTCTACTACCAGTATCTGTTCCCGGTCGCACGCTGGATAGCTGTTTCTCCTGCTCAAACAGTTTCTGCGGGGGATGTTCCCCTATCTACACAGAGAAGACTCCTGGTGATTCCCAGACTGTATGAGTCACAGCTCTTTCAACTGGCTTCAATCGCTCCTTTAAACCGGGAGTTTCCACATACAATTTTACTGGTGCTCTATGTAGAGCTAATTGTTTATAGTGAGAAGTTTATACTCACAGGTTCATTATGGAGATTAGCCATAACTACATTTATTTATGTATCATCAAGACACAGCTATCACACTGACTCTTTGAAGCGCCTGAGGAGTTAACCCCATCGTTACCTGTTATACATATGGATTTGATGTATTATCATTATTTGATATAATTTTATGGTCTATATTTAGATTTAGATTGTGTTATTATTATTATGTTGTTTAAATATTATTATATTTATGCAATTATCATTAGTTCTAATTTTATTTAGTAATTGCTATTTATTACTTTTTGGTATATGAATTGTTTAGTGTTAAGTTTTTTCTTTGTGTATTTTTAGATATCTTGGTTAATTTTCTAATTTCGCATTATGTATATTACAATTAAGTAGATATACTGAATCATAATTGATGTAGCCTATTTCGGCTGTTATTAACGATTTAACACTCGTATATGTATTTTGTGGTGTGTATAAATGACACTAATCATGTTTATTGTTTCTATGTTTGTCGATTTTTAATGTACATGGTAGTAGTATCTTGCTAACTAGTTGGAAGGCTATGTGTACCATCCCCCAGATAAGAAATACCGGGTTTTCATTGGTTAGCTGGCTGTACTTAGTTAGCACTAATGACTGATGTGGCTATTCCCTGACTAAGTGTCCCACGTGACACGAAACGCGTAGAAGAGCCAGTGCATGCTGGGCATTGCGTGACGTCGTCAGACGCCCAACAGCACATACACCAGCACAGGAGACACCACGCGGAGATGCCGGTCTAGTAACTTTCCCCTCAGCACAAGACACCTGCAATCCGGAGAGGGGAATTAACCTGAACTACGGACGTTCCAGTTGTGTTGTTTACTGTCCGGTGTACTTTGATCTATGTGATCTACTTTTATTGTAAGTATTTGTACTTGATATTTTACATCTTTATAAATTGATATATTTTGCCATATACTGATGATCTCTTTTCTTTGCGCCCCCATCCCTTTTGTTTATAGTGTATAATGTGTCAGAACGTTATGCTGCCCCGACTGCAGTCTCCCTAAACGCTCTGACTTCTGAAGCACCAGAGGAACAACAAAAGCCCTAAAAAGCATAATCCTGTGTATCCAAAAAGATAGAAAGCAATAAAAAATCAACTAAGTGAAAAACAGAGCTACATCCCATTGAAATACTATAATAATGAAGAAACACTGCTTGATCCATTTACAGTTTCATGTAGAAATGCCCTTACAGGTCATGAACATAATTATTAGTCTAATAAGGCCAAGTTGTCAACACCACACTTCTTTTTTTTGACATTGGGTAAATGTGTATTAGTTTCTGTGAATTTCTCTATTTTGAATTTAATTTGCTCTATTTCCTATACTCATACCTCTTATTCTACATACAGCAGGCACTCCCTTTTAGCAAACCAAATTCAACATAGGTGTGCCAATAAGATTTTTCAGCAGAGTAATAGTGTGTACAGAGCTTTCGAAAACCCAATGGGTCTCTTCATGTATGAGATTTTGACAATTCAGCGCACACTATTCCGCCTAATCAAAAACTCTTTTGTCGGTTCCAACCTACAATAAATGTTCACATATACAGAATCAAAACAGCTACTAAAATCTAAATAGGAGCATCTAAGTCTTCCTAGATAAAATATGTTTCCGTTTCTGCAGATTCATCCGGCTTTATTAAATATATCATGCTCCCCAATTAATTGTACTTCGCACTTAGTCCATTTAGTGCTTGGTGAACCCTCCTGATGAAGCTCTGAATGTAACGATCGTGCTTGCCACAAACTGGTACTGGACCGCGGGGCTGAGGTGGGGATGTATATGCACCGATCTTAGGCCACGGAGTCAGTGAAAGGATCCGCGCTGCGGGTACACCCGCTTCCAGTGCCTCCTTACCTTGTCTCTGTGCCGCCCAGGCTCCCCGACAGCGTGCCTCACTCCTCGCAGTCCCCCCCACGGCTGCTCCCGCACTTCCGGGTCGTGCGCGTCACCTTTACGGGGGCGCGCGGACCCAGGCTTCCATTTACTGGCGCGGTGCGCCTGACTCCGCCTCCTCAGGTGCTGCACGCGCATCAGGTCCACCCCCCAGGCCCTTCTCCCCTATCTGATCCTTCCCCGGGCCGCTCCTCCGCTCCTCCCCTTGCTCAGATAGGCCCCAGCTTCCCAGGCACTTCTCCCCTATCAGGTCCTCCCTCGGGCCTCTCCTCCATTCCTCCCCTTCCTCTGATAGGTCCCAGCTCCCTTTTTAGTCTCCCCTCACCATTACCTCCTTTCTCTGCATAGCTTCTGTACCTTGGTGCTGTCTGCTGTTGCCTGGCCCCTTTTGTCTTTCAGTTCCTGTTCCTGTCCCTGGATATTCTGCTGACCTCCCTGGATCTCGACCTTTGGCTTTGGACTTCGATTACGCTGCTCTCTGGAACCCCTTGGATTTGGCTTTGGACATTACTACCCTGCTGACTTCTATATCCCCTGGACACGGCTTACGGACACTCTACTATGCTGCTCTCTCCACTCCACGACCCAGGCTTACGGACACTCTACTGCGCTGCTCTCTCCATCCCACGACCATTGGCTTACGGACTTTACCTTTCTACGCTGGAGTTGTCAAATACGGTACCCTTTCTATTTTTGTTACCTGAACCACCTACGCTACTTTCACACTCCGGCCGTGCCCCCATTTACTGCTGTGTGGTATTACTCCTTTCCACCTCAGTCCCGGGGTCTCGTCTGGCTTGTGGGCAGGCCGAGCGTTACAGTCAGGTCCGGAGTGCGGATTTCGTGGTCAGATATAGCCAGGTCAGGGTTGGAGAAAGCAGCGTTAATGTTATCCAAGAAAAACAAATTTAAAGTGTGCAAAACGACCCTCTATTGTAAAAGGGACTATACCCCATAAACACCTCTGTGATATAAATATAACACAGCCTTTGAAGGTTAAGGTCTGCAGTTGTAGATAAAGGAGTGAACAAACACCCCTGGAACTGAAACAGAAAAAACAAGCGCAAACGCATATGGTGAAGTATGTTCAAAATGATTAATATATATTAAAAGGTAAGATATCTGCGTACATCAATGTGGACAAAAGTAGGCATATCGTGCACTTAGGTTAACATGTTACCCGGCACCACCAGAAGCACAAGAATTGCAGAACCGCAGCAATCGCCGTATCACCCGGAAAGGTGGTGTAGCGCTGATCGTCCACCGTCTTGGGCTGTCACGGGCTGTCTTTAGGAGACCCTCCTTCTGGCTGTGTGGAGTCTGTAGAGACGTCTCGGTACTGTGCCCATTGGAGCCTTCGTCAGGCTCGTCTCTCCGGAACTCCGTGTAGTTTTGCGGCTCATTCGTGACTTGACGTAAGGCAATCACTGCCGCAAAGTATGCTGATGACGTCACACGAAAAAGTCCGGAAAAAAGTCTCTCTAGACCTCATAAGAGGTAAATAGCAGCGCTAAATGACTGTAGGGGCTACTTAGTTAGTTATATCCAACGCGTTTCATAGCAGAAGCTACTTCTTCAGGGATAAAATACAAATAGAAAATCACAGGTATATGTACACCATATAGCTGCACAGGATAGGTCAATTCGGCTTCAGTCTAAGCCAATAGGATCTACGTATGGCAAAAACACATATGTGTGAATAATGAAAGTCTTAATTAGGTCCCAATCTTAACAGAATTAACCCATCGTGGGTAGCTATAACGCAATACACATTAGAACTTACATATTAAACCTTTAATCATAAAATTAACAGCACATATTAATAAAAATTGTGTGTTCAAGTGAAACTCTGCAATAGAACAGACAAAAAATTAGTACATAGTAATTAATATTAAAATAATCAAATTGCTTAGAGACAACATATTAACCGCTTACTTATCATATAGTAATGAGAACAAAGCACTGGGAATTCATGCACATAAAATGAACCTAAGGAATTTAGTAAAGACACCATATATCGATATTTTCGTTTAGGCCATTTATACCAAGGGTGTCAAGTTTTTGTATCCAGAATGTCTCCTGAATGGAGACATCCTTGAGCCTATCCCCTCCCCGTCTATTGCATGGAACATATTTGATTCCTTTAAATGTCAAGGATGAGGGATCCTTATTATGGTGAACAGAGAAATGGCGACTGACACTATGAGTTTGTAGAGCATTTTTTAATATTCCTCACGTGTTCTTGAATACGGAGTTTTAAACTTCGTTTGGTGCGGCCTACATATTGTAGACCGCACGAACATTCCAGTAAATACACTACGTGAGTTGTGTTGCAGTTGATAAAATCAGTAATATCATAGATTTTTGGTTTGTTACGTGATTTGAATGTTTTTCTTTCAGAGTGTAGGAATTTGCATATTGAGCATTTTCCACATGGATAGTTACCTATTGGTTTTGACCCAAGCCAAATTTTACCTAAGGTACTGTCCGAAACCTTCCCTATATCACTTGGGGCTAGAGCGTCTTTTAGACTCTGTGCCTTTCTATTAATGAATTTTGGATAGGGGGTACGGTAACCATTCAAAATCGGATCGATAGATAGAATACCCCAGTGTTTTTTAATGACTCCCTCTATCTGTTTATGCATAGAGTTATAGTTGGTAATAAATGCAACTTCCATCCTTTTTGTCTCGTCTGTCTTTTTCTTACTAGGTAATAGCATGTATATACGGTCTATTTTCCTGACTTTCTCCAGTTCTGTCATAAGCCTTTCGTAATTATATCCCCGTTCCATAAATCTCAGAAACAAGAACTGTGCCTGTTCCTCGAAATCTATTTCACTAGTACAGTTCCTTTTGACTCTCAGAAATTGACCTCCAGGTATATTATTTATCCATGATTTTTCATGGTTGCTGGAGGCCAAAAGAAGATTGTTTGTATCCACTTTTTTGAAGAATGTGGTTGTACGTACACCAAACTCCTCTGAAGCAGACAATTCAGATCCAAATAGCTGACATTCTCTGTTTGTGTGATTTGGGTAAAGACCAGATTATATTCGTTGTTGTTTAGATATTTCACAAATTGGTTCACAGACTCCTCATCACCTTCCCACACACAGAGAATGTCATCTATATAGCAACGCCACACTACTATTTGTGCTTTAAACGGATTATTGCACCAGATGTAAGCCTCCTCACAGTTCCCCATATACAGGTTTGCGAAACTGGGGGCAAAACGTGTGCCCATTGCAGTTCCGCAAACCTGCAAGAAGAACTGGGAAAGAAATAGAAAGTAATTGTGGGTCAGCTCAAATTCAATAGCTTTTACAATGAAATTCATATTTAGATCCTTAAGTTGAGAGTCTTTCCTCAGGCAATCGTCAACCACCGCCAAACCCTTCTCATGAGGGATACTCGTATACAGAGCCTGTACATCGCATGTGAGCCATCTGTAGGTTTTTTTCCATTTAAAATCAGAGAATAGGTTCAGTACAGCGGATGAGTCTTTCAAATAAGAGAGTAATTTCCCTACCAGGCACTGTAAGAAATAATCCACATATTGTGAAAGGTTTGCGGTTAGTGACGATATGCCCGAGACTATAGGCCTTCCCGGTGGGTTCAATAGGGACTTATGTAACTTAGGAAGATGGTAGAAAACCGGTATCCTTGGTGAGTTTGTAAACCGGAATGAATATTCCTTTGATGTAATTACTGTCAGGGATAGTGCTTCATCTAGAAGCACCTTTAATGACAAAAGAAATTGATTTGTCGGATCTGAGGCCAATTTCTTATAGAAGACAGGGTCACAAAGGAGTCGGTGTGCCTCTTGTTCATAGACAGAGCGATCTTGAAGTACAATACCTCCTCCCTTGTCAGCCTGTCTTGTAATAAGTTGTTTATTTTCTTGTAAGAATTTTAATGCGAGACCTTCTGCTTTGGTGAGGTTATGTTTAAACTTCCCCAAAGTTCCACTCTCAGTAAGGCTATTTAAGTCATGGTTAACCATGTTGAAAAAAGTATCAACGTGGTTACCCTTAGACTGATAAGGATAGAACGTTGACTGTGCCTTAAAGGAAGTATGTACACAACTAGGTTCTTCTTCTATTATTGGTTCTAAATTTGGGGTTTCTAATGACGTGGATGTTGATTCCTTCTCTATTTTAAGAAAATGTCTCTTAAGTGTGATGTTTCTTACAAATTTATGCAAATCTTTGAAAAGTTGGAATGAATTTGCTCCACATGATTGAGAGAAGGTAAGTCCTCTGCTTAGGACTTTCTTCTGGTCACTCGTGAGGATCACTGAGCAAAGATTAAAGATACCTCTATCTACTGATACCGTTTGGCTCTTTAAAATTCTCTTCTTTTGGACCCTGGATCCTCCTCTTTGCCCTCTTTGGGTAAAGGTCTTTTGAGTTTTTCTCCAGGGGTCTCCTGTCTGATACTCCCTGATTTTTTCTTTCCTTTCTCTGGAGTGCCATGCCTGTTCCTCACTAAATCTAAAAAAGAGGATGGGGAAGAGAGTGGGGGAGCAGGACGGACTACACGTAAGTGATCAGGGACCCTAGCAGATGCCCATTGAGGCTCGCTATTTTGATAGTGTTGATATGATTGTTTCCTTCTATTGTAACTATAATTTTCATCATAGTTCCTTCCCTTATAGTTGGGGTTCCTATAATGTCTGTCTCTCTTAGGGTAGGATCTATCCCTCCTAGGGTATTCCCTACTATCTATATGTTGGTATCCCCCTGGATTCCTACCTCTATCTCTTGAGTGTTCATTTGTTCTATAGTTAAGTCTCTGGTCAATCATATCTATTGGGCGACCCTTATTTTCATTTAAATATTCATTAGCTAACACCTTCACTGCTTCCTTCTCCTTTTTCTCTTCCTTAGCCCAGATTCTTTGTCTATTTAAATCATAGTCGGATTTGTCCCTATAAAATTTAGTATGCTTTGTTTTAATTAACTCTTCGTCATGATGTTCAAGGTTGGTACAAACTTCATGTTCCATTTCAGAGCAATCCAGATTTATAATGGAAGGTTCCATAGCTGTAATCTGCTCTGAAATTAGCACACCAACTCTTTAAGAGATTTACTTCTTTCAAAAATGATATGGCGTATCAGCTCATTAGAACATTCATCTAGAATGCGTTCCCACTCCTTCATGAAATGTTCATTGTCTCGACCAAATGTAGGATTTTTTTTAAACACGAAGCCCTCGAGGTGCTCTGCCACAGTCTAAATATCTTTGCATAGTGCGTCTCTCGAACCAGTGTTTACTTTCAGTTATTAACATTTTTTCTAAATTTTTAAACTGTTCCTTCATTGAGACTTGTTCTTTTTTTGCCTCATCGGTCACTTTGGGCTCCTCTAAAAAGAGACGATCAAAGGCCTCTTAACATTTAGCTCTACACGCTGTGAGGCTCCACACCATATTGAAATTGTATGCAGATAATAGTTAATAAACAATGAGAGAAAAAGTGCAGCACCTAGTATATTAACAGACAAGAAAAACAAATTTAAAGTGCGCAAAACGACCCTCTATTGTAAAAGGGAATATACCCCATAAACACCTCTGTGATATAAATATAACACAACCTTTGAAGGTTAAGGTCTGCAGTTGTAGATAAAGGAGTGAACCCCTGGAACTGAAACAGAAAAAACAAGCGCAAACGCATATGGTGAAGTATGTTCAAAAGGATTAATATATATTAAAAGGTAAGATATCTGCGTACATCAATGTGGACAAAAGTAGGCATATCGTGCACTTAGGTTAACATGTTACCCGGCACCACCAGAAGCACAAGAATTGCAGAACCGCAGCAATCGCCGTATCACCAGGATAGGTGGAGTAGCGCTGATCGTCCACCGTCTTGGGCCGTCACGGGCTGTCTTTAGGAGACCCTCCTTCTGGCTGTGTGGAGTCTGTAGAGACGTCTCAGTACTGTGCCCGTTGGAGCCGCCGTCAGGCTCGTCTCTCCGGAACTCTGTGTAGTTTTGCGGCTGATTCGCGACTTGCCGTAAGGCAATCACTGCCGCAAAGTATGCTGATGACGTCACACGAAAAAGTCCGGAAAAAGTCTCTTTAGACCTCATAAGAGGTAAATAGCAGCGATAAATGACTGTAGGGGCTACTTAGTTAGTTATATCCAATGCATTTCATAGCAGAAGCTACTTCATCAGGGATAAATACAAATAGAAAATCACAAGTATATATACACCATATAGCTGCACAGGATAGGTCAATTCGGCTTCAGTCTAAGCCAATAGGATCTACGTATGGCAAAAACACATATGTATGAATAATGGAAGTCTTAATTAGGTCCCAATCTTAACAGAATTAACCCATCATGGGCAGCGATAACTCAATACATATTAGAACCTACATATTAAACCTTTAATCATAAAATTAACAGCACATATTAATAAAAATTGTGTGTTTAAGTGAAACTCTGCAATAGAACAGACAAAAAATGAGTACATAGTAATTAATATTAAAATAATCAAATTGCTTAGAGACAACATATTAACCACTTACTTATCATATAGTAATGAGAACAAAGCACGGGGAATTCATGCACATAGAATGAACCTAAGGAAGCGGTCACAAGCTAGGGTCGTCATCAGGAAATCTTCAGCAGGACGCTTCAGCAAGGAAAGCAGGAACTTCAGCGGAGCAGCTTCAGCATAGGAAAAGGGAAGCAGGAACTTCAGCGGAGCAGCTTCAGCATAGGAAAAGGGCCCCTGTAAGGAGGACAGGGGGTAGGACAGCATGAAGGCCTCTGCACGCGAAATATGCAGCAGGCCACAGGAACTAGAAGCTTAGCACTGCGGAACCAGTGCTTCACACAGGAACAGAATGGCCAGACAGGCGTGCATGTAGCATGCACCATTACATCCAAACAGACTTGGATTATGCTTAGCCACTTCCTGGGGGGGAAGGGTTAACCCTAAATAGCATGGGCAGCCAATAGGGACAGAGCTGCATAGCAAGCAGCATGAAGGAGACTGCAGAGTGGGTCCAGAACAGGTGGTTCTTGATTGCAGCAGCAAGGAGGGGTTGTCTGCAAACTCCACAGCTATGCAAGGATGAGTTCCAGCCAAAACCCAGGAACAGATTCCTCAAACTGAATACCCCTCCAGCCGTGTCTGCAGAGATACCCCCAACAGTTCTGCTTCATCTGCTTCTCCATTTGACATCACCCATTAGCACAACCCCCACCACCGATCTCTGTTTACTGTGGCTGTCTCTGTTGGATCCCTTTCTCCCACTATTAATCAGAAATAATAATAATTGGGAAGGGAATTTCCAACAGTTTTTGGTTTGTAATTGACTAAGTGACAGAACACCTTCCAGTGGTATTCACTGTTTTCTGTAGCTTTCTTGTTGGTAGTTTTAGACACGCCTTTGGACATTTGTTATTTTATTTTCCCATGTGCAATATTGATGTTGGAACAAGAGTAAAGAGGAGTGACGCTCAGGAAAAATAAAGTGTTTTTCATCTTGTTGATCTGAAAGATATTCAGTTCTGGTTGTTCATATTGGGAATCTTAACTGTTTTCATAATTATAACCCTCAAGACTTCCAGGCTCATTAATGGATTGCCTATTGGGGGAGTTACTAAGCTCCGACAATGGATATCGGAGCTCAAGTGGCATTAACTGCCATTTATTTGAATGGCAGTTAATGCCAATCGAGCTCCGATACCCTTTATCAGGGATTTGTGAATCCCCTTATATATTTGATTTGTGCTTATTACAAAACAAATATCCTGCTCCCTGCCACAGAATAGGAGATTACAGTTGAGTTGCCTACATACTGGAGATGACCGAGCCCAGATTCCTGAATCTAGGGGATCCCAGCATGATTCATTCCGAGGCTTAGGTCTGCGTGTTGCGGAGCCAGAAGTGAATGAAAAGCAAAATCTTGTTTTTGTTTCCCGTTCATGTTTGATCCCACATTTTTTCCGCTTCCTAAGTATGAAAGCCCTTCCGCCATTTATTGTCTGTGTCAACAGGGGAAAAGAGGATGGGAGTGTGTGCAAAGTCGACAGCAGAGGCTGGCAGAGAGAAACAGAGGAGCAGAGAGACAGGAAGAGAGATACAAATGAGTACATAAACATTATTTAATGTATATAATGTATATATATTAAATGTAATTACTGAACTTGTCTTGTAATTAATAAGTAGTTGGGCAGAGACAAGCCGCCCACCATCAGACTTTCCTTAGTTAATCAGTTCCAGTCGGGTTTGGTCACAGGGACTGGGTAATATTCAGATTATATTATATTTACTATATACATCAGATTATATTTTTACCACCAGCTGCTCTGTCTCCTCGCTACCAATTTTATATAACAGTCAATCAGTAGTAGTTGGGAAAAACAACAATTAATATACCGTAGCACTCTTATCTGGTTATATAAACAAAAATAAATATATATATATACAGGCATACCCGGTTTAAGGACACTCACTTTAAGTACACTCGCGAGTAAGGACATATCGCCCAATAGGCAAATGGCAGCTCACGCATGCGCTTGTCAGCATGTCCTGAACAGCAATACCAGCTCCCTACCTGTACTGAAGCTGTGTGCAGGCGGGGAGACTGTAGTGCCTGTTACAAATGCATTATTTACATCAGTTATGCACGTATATGACGATTGCAGTACATTACATGCATCGATAAGTAGGAAAAAGGTAGTGCTTCACTTTAAGTATATTTTCGCTTTACATACATGCTCCGGTCCCATTGTATATATTACAAATAGTATAAGTCAATAGATAAGGTTTTTTTTTAACTATAGTAGTAGTAGAGAAATAGAGCAGTAGATTAAAAATAATTTAAAAAAATAAATAAATAAATAAATAAATATATATATATATATATATATATATATTTTTTTTTTATATATATATATATATACAGGCAAACCCCGCATTAACGTACGCAATGGGACCGGAGCATGTATGTAAAGCGAAAATGTACTTAAAGTGAAGCACTCCCTTTTTCCTACTTATCGATGCATGTACTGTACTGCAATCGTCATATACGTGCATAACTGATGTAAATAATGCATTTGTAACAGGCACTACAGTCTCCCCGCCTGCACACAGCTTCGGTACAGGTAGGGAGCTGGTATTACTGTTCAGGACATGCTGACAGGCGCATGCGTGAGCTGCCGTTTGCCTATTGGGCGATATGTCCTTACTCGCGAGTGTACTTAAAGTGAGTGTCCTTAAACCGGGTATGCATGTATATATATATATATATATATATATATATATATATATATATATATATATATTTATTTATTTTTGTTTATATAACCAGATAAGAGTGCTACGGTATATTAATTGTTGTTTTTCCCAACTATTACTGATTGACTGTTATATAAAATTGGTAGCGAGGAGACAGAGCAGCTGGTGGTAAAAATATAATCTGATGTATATAGTAAATATAATATAATCTGAATATTACCCAGTCCCTGTGACCAAACCCGACTGGAACTGATTAACTAAGGAAAGTCTGATGGTGGGCGGCTTGTCTCTGTATATATATCATATATATATCATACGAACCAATGCAAGGACCAGTAAAGAG
The DNA here is from genome assembly GCF_040206685.1 of Ascaphus truei. NCBI lineage: Eukaryota > Metazoa > Chordata > Amphibia > Anura > Ascaphidae > Ascaphus > Ascaphus truei. The sequence continues at coordinate 441,649,864 of NC_134484.1, forward strand.
ACAGCAAACTGCACAGGGTTAATCAAAAAAAAACTATATTCAAAACATTGACACACGTAAGTCGACGTGTGTCTATGTTTTGAATACAGGTTTTTTTTGGATTAACCCCGTGCAGTTTGCTGTCTCTTTACTAGTCCTTGGATTGGTTCGTATGATGTGTGTTTCTCTATGGGACTAGCATCTGCTTTTTTGCTTCATTACAGTGTGCTGACTGGCCTCTTGTGGATTATATATATATATATATATATATATATATATATATATATATATATATATATATATATATATATATATATATATATAATAATTATTTTTTTAAATGATATATTAATATGTATTAATAGGTAGGTAGGCATAGGGAATATGATAGCACCATCTGACCTGTCTCGACTCCAGTTCTCAAGCACCCCCCTCCCCCCAACAGGTCAGGTTTTCAGGATATCCCAGGTTCAGCACAGGTGGCTCAATCAGTCCCTGCTTCAGGACAGGTGGCTCAATCAGTTGAGCCACCTGTGCTGAAGCTGGGATATCCTGAAAACCTGACCTGTTTGTGGGGCTTGAGAACTGGAGTTGATCACCATGTACTACTCCACCAGTATAGCCTCTTCCTTCTTTTAACTCATCCTCTTCTTTGCCGGACAATGGAAACAGACATAAAACTACATTATTGTTAATTATCATTAGTTTTGCTAAATAGATGGCAAATTACATAAGAACCAAAACATAGCTCCAGATTACATTACATTATGATTTTGTTTTCAGCAAATTCACTTTTCCCCAAGAATCCAAAACCTTTTGACGCATTTTGGCAAAACACAAAAAAAAAAAACATTTTTAGAACCAAAATCAAAATATGGGGTCCAGTGCACATCTCTACTACATAATAACCTGTACCTTCTATATTCGGAAGTAACTTTACTATAACAAGTCTAATAGCATTCCCAAAACTCTCTAACCCCATACAGAGTTCATTATGTATGTGCTGCTTCCTTGTCATGTTCTCAGACTCTACATCTTGATATCTTCAGCTTAAATAGCTAACTAAAATATCACTTGTGCGAACACATTCACTTGTCTTAGGCAGATCTGCAACCCTGCTTTTCACCATTATCTCCCAGCATACAGTGCTTCCACTGCAGCAAGGGATTCTGGGAAATGACTTGCAAATGAACACACACTGTCACCTTTTGCTTCAAATCCATTTTGACATGAACCCATATAAGCGCATGCTCGCCGTATTACACAGCTTTCCAGCACAGCTTGGGTTAAAGTACATAGCCAGTAACCCTACGCACAGACAGCTGTTTCAACCTTTTGGGTCTCCTCAGTGTGAGGTTAGTTATACTGTCTATGCAATTTGAAGCTGGATAGGCTTCAACCACACTTTACTGTAAATAAGTTATAGTGGATAAAAAAAAAAGTCACAAAAACCCTCCACCATGTAGCACCATATAGCATATAGCAAGTGAACACAATAAAGTAGCTTAAACACAATTCATAAGCGATGGAAATAATAACCTGAGACTTGTAGTTACACTCCTGAGTGTGGTTTATCTGTAAGGTGGATGATTTTGGTCCCTTTTTTTACTCTCTATTACCTATATCGAATGTAACTTGTTTACAAACTACTTTTAGACTGATCCCAGAGCCAAAGGGACAAATGAACTGTCCTTGAAGGTGCTGACCACTTTTTCTTCCTTAACCTAAGTTTGGTTTCTCAAGCAGTAGGTTAATACTTCAAGGATACCCCTGAAAATATTCAGCGCAAAACAAGGCACATAAAAGAGGAACTGCGATAGAAAGAAATCTAGTTTCTGAATAATGTTTTATAGGTTCCTACATGATTGGAGGACGTATGAGACAGCTGGAAGCATTTCTGGGTGTTTTACAACTTTATGGGGGATATGTATCATGTTGCAAACTACAAACAGGTATAAATTGCAGAATGTTTACTTTGCGTCAATTAATCAATGTACATTGGGTCTCCACTTGCAAGTGTTTTTTTTGGGGGGGGGGAGGCGGCAGCACAGGAGGACTTGCGGGATGAGATAGACAGTGCAACATAATAATATGTCTTCAAAATTGCACCTATCATAAATGCATTTTTCTTCTCTCAAATAAATTCTCCAGGTCGGAGGTGGCGTTAACATCTGCCCTTAAATGATATATGGCAAAGGTAAGAGGAAAATGTCATACATGTGACCCTGATGCCAGTTGACGCAGATGAAAATTCTTGCTCTCTTTATACATATTCCCTCAAGGATACAGTCTCATTTAGCAAATTATACCAAAATCATAATTATGTCAAAGCATTCAGTCTCATAACACTTTTTCTACCATTTTAACAGTTGGTTCATAATTTACAGCAGGGGTAGCCAACTCCAGTCCTCAAGGGACACCAACAGGTCAGGTTTTCAAGATATCCCTACTTCAGCAAAGGTGGCTCAATCAGTGGCTCAGTCTTTGACCGAGCCACTGATTGAGCCACCTGTGCTGAAGCAGGGATATACTTAAAACCTGGCCTGTTGGTGACCCTTGAGGACTGGAGTTGGCCACCCATGCTTTACAGCTTGCAATTCTAAGTCCAAAACTCTTTCAACCAGATTTTGATCCAAATGCAATGGGATAGATTATAAAATATCTGCTGGTTTTGTGAGGTGTTGGCTAAGGAAGCTAATTAGTTAAAGAAAGAATACATTAGCAACTCCTAATTATAATATTTAGGGATGGGTAATAAAGCAGTCTTTAGAAACTAACACTGGAAACCTATAGTTAGACGTTTCTATAATAAACAATGTATATACACTGTATATGTATAACAATGTAATATAATTAAGTGGGACTATACCGGTTAGAGCAAAGCACAGAAATGGAAATACCTCAATGAATATTTTCTTTAACCATAATGTTATGGCATTATATCTGGATACACCATACTCTTTCAAGACCCCCAGAATAAAACTAATGGGAGGATATGCTTGGGTTTAAAGTTTTTAGCACCTTTACAGCCATAAAAATTCTGCTTCACAGCTATTAGTTTGTCCATAAATTTAAGCAAAACATGTCCATGAGGTCATGAAATTGGAAAGGGTACATTTCTATGTAGTGTCTTGCCGGATGATGTCAACCACATATTTTTGGATTTCAGCAAATTGATGAATAGACAGGTCTTGCAAATGGGTTGGCTGGTGTCCTCCAGAACATTTTGAAAGTGATCAATATAATGGAAGCAGTTTAAAATGATTTAGCACGTATTACCCATCTGATATCTGCTTTGTAACAGCGTTCACCATCCTTCAAGTATTCATCGTGTTATATTTATTTGTGTTAATATGAAAGCACAGATTGTTTTTTAAAGTGGCAGTCTCACTTTGCTCTATAAGGCAGGGGGTTCTCAACTCTAGTCCTCAAGAACCCCCCTTACAGGTCAGGATTTTCATGATATCCCTGCTTCAGCACAGGTGGCTCAATCAGTGATTGAGCCACCTGTGCTGAAGCAGAGATATCCCTGAAAATCTTACCCGTTGTTGGGTCTTGAGGACTGGAGTTGAGAACTCCCTGCACTAAGGAGTAAATCCCCACAGCTCTGGGTAATTAACGGGGTGTTGCCTAAATAGGTAACAGACATTATTGCAAAAACAAGTTCTTTTAGGGCTCTCATTAGCGTATGGCTAACGCAGCATATGGCTAACTTTGGGATAAAACACCCTGGCGCTAGCTGTCAGTAACACTGCCCTGCGTTAGCCATATTCTAAGGATGATGCCGGGTACTGTATATGTTGCAGCCCTTAGGGGGATTGATGGCGAGGGGATAATTTACCTACTGTATAGATGGAGGACATCAAATAGGATGGGCTAAGTAAAATATTTATTTCGGGTACCCATTGAGTGCCATTGTGGCTCCCTAGCTTTCCTTAAGAGAGAGACAAGGTAGCCCCCCCCCCAACACGCAATCAGTTATTTTTAAACGTTAAAAATGTAATATATATATATATTTATTTATACACATATGTATATATAATACAGCAACAAAAATGATGTAGGCACACAGGTATAGTTGTAAAGATTTACTGAAGTTTACTTCATGCTCAAGCAGACAAAGATAGAATATTTCGGGAATGCAGCCCCTTCCTCAAACAATGCCACCCGTATATATATATATATATACAGTTGAACTTTTTCTACAATAAAAGACAAAGGCTTGGATTCATTAAGCCACAATGAGGGGTATCGTATCCCAATCTGGCGGTATCTATAACTGGCTTGAATCCTGGCCAAAGACTGGCACACTAATAATAAACATTACAGACCATTATTACATGGAGCAAAATGTTACAAAATCCACTTTTCAAAGGAATATTTTTGGATACTAAAATTATTCACATTATTTTAACCGCAAATAATTTTTAAGAGGAAAATGTCAACTGAACAACCTTTGGACAAAGAATGTTATATATATATATATAGGTTATGGTGGGTAAAAAAAAGTGACAAAAACCCTCCACAGTAAAGCATATAGCAACTGTAAATATTCCTGTATGTTCATTTGCATGTCTTAGACATGTCTGCAACCCTGTCTTTCACCATTATCACCCAGCACACAGCACTTCTACTGCAGCAAGGGATTCTGGGAAATGACATGCAAATGAGCACACAGTGCCACCTTTTATCTCAAGCTCCTATTACAGAGCAACCCTTAAGCCAATGTATGCTGCTTTAAACACAGCTTTTAAGCAAAGGCTGGGGTAAGATGCAAAGCCAGTAAACCCACTCACAGGTTGAAACATGTCTATATATACATATATATACACACACACACACTCTATATGTGTAATTGTATTTTTTAAATAATTGTATTGCTTGGGGTATCACTGCATATTGTTTTACATTGACTACTAGCCCTATTAGCCACTTTTGGCTAGTAGGGCGAATAGCAAGTACTGTTGAGGGGGGGGGGTTAAGGTTTGTTGGGGGTGGGGAGGTATTGGGGGGAGGTATGGTTGTAGGTGTCCTGGGGAGGGAAGTTAGTCCTCCTGATGGGATTAAGGCGTGTGGTTAACCTTGTATGCCATAGTGATTGTACTTCTATGATATACAATGGGTAGTAAGGTAGATCGGGTATTGGTATTAACCCCTTGGCTAGCTTAGGGACCATGAAGGCATGCATAATGCATAGAGTGGGTCTTGACTACATATTTCACATAGTCCAGGGTATTCGTTTGGGCTTCCTATATTGCTAAGGCAATTTAGGAAGCCAAAGTGTCCCACTTCAGCACCCTGGACAAGGCCAAAACATTTTCTGCAACCTAACATTGGGTGCTTGAAGCAGCTAACGCCAGATGCATGACCTAAAAGAACTGAGCATTAAGGCCTGCGGTAACTTTAATAGGCTGCTGTAGATATACGTTGTGGTGTTCCATACCTCATTTGCATACCATTAACATTAACGACCATTAAATTTAAAGGCAGGCAGACTTAACAGTAAGACAGGTCTTAGCGCTGCATTAGTGAGCTTTAAAGATCCCAGATGGCACTTAATGAGACGTTAAGTTAACGTCTCATTAAGTCACTAACAGAGCTTTGAGGATCTACCCCTAAATTTGTTAAAATACCAGTGTAATTAGCCTTTTCTAAGCCATTTTGTACTTTTCAGCTGGGGCTTTAAAATACTGAATGTTGATTGTTCCCCATTCTGGTTTTATCAATTCATAATGCCAATGGACCAAACAGGAAAATAGATAGGTTAAAAAAAAAGAAGTCTAGTTAAAAGAAGAATTCTCCTCCCAACTTTAAGATTCTCAGGTTTATAGCCCACTATTAAAAAAATAGTTTTCAAATGCTTGCTGTCAGGTCTATAAAATGTATAAATGACCAAAATGTAACAAACTAATCAAGTCACTCTCATTGTTTCACACTCGTGCAAAGTAGAATTGCACATTATATTGGAAGTTGTTCTGTTGGTGTAGCTAATATAGCTAGATAAAGGAAATGTATAGACTTTAATGTGTTCGGTATGAGTAAATAAACAGGACCTTATTTACTATGCAGTCTTCTGCCATAAGACACTTTCCATTGAAGTCAATGAACTGGGAGGTATCTTCACACACCTCAAGGTACCTTATAACAGAAGACCGCTTACAAAGCATGGGCCATAATCTCTTAAAGACCACCCAGAGCACTTTTGCAAGAATGGGAAAATGTTGTACGGTTCTAATGTATGGTTTTGTACCTGTTCCATTTGAAAGAAATATGGTGTTGCTATAGACCAATGGAGAGACAAATGGTACATGCACACACAAACATGGAGCATGTTTGTGATACCTGAGGACTATGCAATATAGGTAAGGAGATCTCATTAGTGCAAAGAAATCTAAAATCAGTTGAACTTTTTCTACAATAAAAGACAAAGACTTGGATTCATTAAGCCACAATGAGGGGTATCGTATCCCAATCTGGCGGTATCTATCACTGGCTTGAATCCTGGCCAAAGACTGGCACACTAATAATAAACATTACAGACCATTATTACATGGAGCAAAATGTTACAAAATCCACTTTTCAAAGGAATATTTTTGGATACTAAAATTATTCACATTATTTTAACCGCAAATAATTTTTAAGATGAAAATGTCAACTGAACAACCTTTGGACAAAGAATGTTGGCATTCAGAACCCAGGCTGACAAGAATTGCTGAAGTTATAAACACTTGGCTAGGAAAAAGATCAAGGTGGAATTCTGGGAGAGATATGAGCATGAAGAAGGAGACAAAGGTCAACAATGAAAAGCTAAGAAAGTTACTCATCTCATTGATACAAGGTAAAAAGTTTACCTACACTGGGTACGTAAAGCTATGCACAGGGCAGTGTTATTGAAAGGTAGTTAGAGAGAGATAGGATCTTCAGTGCTGTAAACTTTCAGGGATACGTGAAATGAAAGGAAGATTAATTTATATAACAGGACATACACATTTTGCATTATGGCTACACTGTTTACTCAAAATAGGTTTTTGAAGCAGACTTCAATTAAGGAAGAAGAGAGTGGTGATAGGGAGTGATCAAGTAGTGGCCATACTAATAAATGAAATAATCAATGATGGTAATGGTGATGTGGGTGCAAACTGTGAGCTGAAAGTGAATCAGTAAAATGATAAGTATACTAGACCGTGTGATCAAAAAGGAATTCCCTTAAATGCACACCACTTGTATTATAAAATATAACTTTTAATAAGTATTTACATAAAACATTTTGCGTGTATGAATGTCAGTGTAACAGTAATTAAAAATCAATATAGTGAGTGAAATGATACCAATAAAATCCCAACTTAGTAGACACTTTGACAAGGTGTAATACCTGTCAAAGATAGGAGATTATTGGCTTAATTCAGTATCAATGGCAATAGCCATGAAAGAACAGAAGCAAAAAATGCAGCAAAACACCTTACTAATGATGTTGTTATAAACCTACTAGAGTCCTGAGGAATATTGCAGCCTTTAGATAATTGGAGGTGTAGCTGATTAGACCACTATACCATATCACCACCTTAACCCAAAAGGGTGAGGGATATAACTGGAGCAAAATAATGCCCTAAGATGTATAGGGTGTAGAAGAGATCTATGTCGTTGTCTAATAATATCCAACAATTCTCTATTACTAAACACACACCCTTGGTGATGTAAAAATATCAGGACAAAATTACTGGAGCCTGAAAACGTTAGTTTCATATAGTATACAAGTTACAATAAGCAAGCTTGATAGAGAATATCATAAAACATCATGCTTGAATTATGCATGGCTGCAGCATGGATAAATCATAGAAGCTGTCATTATAAAGCTCTAACTAAGCTCAAAAACTCCTGTCTATAATATCTAATTGATAAGGTATAGTGAAGATAAATCATAATGCTCCAATCAACTGAATTTTCGTAACACTGGAAACTAACACGGCTCCGTAACGGAGGCTGGTTACATCATTACGTGCGCTACGCACGTTTCTCTCCTGCTACGGAGCTTCATCAGGGTCATTTTTGATAGGAGCATTATGATTTATCCTTTACTATACCTTATCAATTAGATATTATAGACAGGAGTTTTTGAGCTTAGTTAGAGCTTTATAGTGGCAGTTTCTGTGATTTATCCATGCTGCAGCCATGCTTAATTCAAGCATGATGTTTTTTGATATGCTCTATCAAGCTTGCTTATTGTGACTTGTATACTATACGAAACTAACGTTTTCAGGCTCCGGTCATTTTGTCCTGATATTTTTACATCACCAAGGGTGTGTGTTTAATAATAGAGAATTGTTGGATATTATTAGACAACGACCTAGATCTCTTCTACACCCTATACATATTAGGGCATTTGTTTGTGCCAGTTATATCCCTCACCCTTGTGGGGTAAGAGGGATGATATGGTATAGTGGTCTAATCAGCTACACCTCCAATTATCTAAAGGCTGCAATATTCCTCAGCACTCTAGTAAGTTTATAACAACATCATTAGTAAGGTGTTTTGCTGCATTTTTTGCTCCTGTTCTTTCATGGTTATTGATATTGATACTGAATTAAGCCAATAATCTCCTATCTTTGACAGACTTCAATTAAGTATTACTCCAAATGTGTAATTCCATTCTTTAAAACTTTGAGAAATGTATTTGCAATATGTGCATTTATTTACGGGACTTTCAGAGATGGGACATTGGCTTCAACTATTGTAAAGGATAGAGGCCCATGTTTACTAAGTGCTAGAAGGTGTTTTATGGTAGGAAAATGCTTGGTAAATATGCTCCACAGTGAACGTATTTGCAGTCAAAGAGGGTTTTTTCTGTTCATGTACAGCTCCAAAGTCTATTTATTTATTTTAAACATGCTGTCAATTATTTTGTCTTCTAGGACTAATGCCACCAAACTGCCATCCTTTACCAGGAACCAAATGTGTTGAGAAGCAAAAACGTGCGTGTACTGGGATGGGCCAAGAACTATGACTTCACTTATTTAGGTAAAGAAAAGAGCGATGACCCATTCTGTTCTAAAAGCTCATAAACATATGCGGAACCTATTAAAAAGAGGATTTCAACCATTTTACTCTGTTGACGGACAGAATTATTCATCAAATCAATCCAACACAATATGAGTGCATTTTTATTGGATGTCTGACCAATGCCTGCCTGAACCACACTCGGGATGAGAGGTAAATTATTACATCATTTACTGATACTGATGATATATTACAAACTTTTATTTGACATTGGGACATTTGATAAACACACAAGTGATGGCTTCCTCCTGGCCTTTGTATTATTTTCACATACCCAAGGGGATGGACAGCTACAACCGATATTAACATTTGAATAGTTCCAGTAGACCTGCAGCAAGCAATGTATCATCATATTCCTATTTATTTATGAGGAACAAGAGTGAAACAAGCAGTGTTTTAAGCTGCACTGAGCCCTTCCTCAATCAGTGAATATGAAGTGCAAAATGCGGAATAAATACAAAAATACCAGGGGGCTCATAGTGCCCTGTGCGTTCATAGACACAATTATGTGGTCATCACAGCACCCAGCAAGAGAACTATGCAGAGTCCCATGGGCCAGAAAGCTTCCTGATCATCAGTACCCACAGCACTGTACAATCCTGAACTAATTACTCTATCATACCAGTACATTAGGTTTCAAAATGGTGTAAAAATATACTGTTAATGGCTGGAACAAAGAGTCATTGACCGCTACAATAGTTCTTCCTGTTTGATTAGTTTCATCTTTATTTATTATGGGTAATAAACATATCACAGACTATGTATTTTTTTTACTTTGCACGTTTCCTTGGACTATGGAGAGCTGTGGCAATTCTACAAATTGTGAAAAATTCCTTTTTCTTCTACATTCCCTTCCTGTTTTTTGCAGTAGCAAAAAAAGAGGAATCCACAGGAATACAAAGATAAACACACAAAATACCTCACAGATAGCAATGAGGAAAGTTATCATGGACAAATAGAAAGACCTTAATAGTTTAGAGCATAGATAAGTCATTAACGAATTAGAAATGGCACTGGGAAACTACCATGCAGGATTGAAACCTAAAAATACCCAAAGTACCCACTAGGTGCAAGTCACTACCCAGAATCCTTGTCTGGAGCTCAATCACTATATGGGGTGAATATAACAGATTTGGGGACTTGTGAGAGACATGAAAACACACTCGCTTGGTATTTTATCTTCCACCATACACAGAGAACAAACAACACACAGAACCCCAGCAAGCTTATTTTAGGAAACCCTGAGCCCCCACAAAATATATATGTATATTTGTGTCAAAAAGGAGAGCTACTGAGCGTGGCAAATGTATACAACAAGCGACAGAGAAGCCCAATGCTACATCCAATATGACAAAAATACACAGTACAATACTTATACTTATATATTCTCTTGAAAAAGGGTAATTTAGTTTAACCCTTTGGCCAAAGCATCGTAAGCCTGCAAGCCACATCAAGGCAGACCCAGTTTGCAGGTCCAAACACTACCAGATAAAATACTAATATACCTCTATTAGAATTAAAACTCTCATATACATCTTTTAGGAGGGAGAAAGACCAACATTGGATCTATACCCCGTAGAATGAAAAAGACCTGCTGACTTGGGATATGGGGAGGGGTGAGCTTAAACCCGGGGAAGGAGGAGGCTCTTACCTCCAACAGCTGAGACCAGCTGAAAATAATACACAGAGAAAAAATATTTCCAGGTGACGTTATACCTGTGTATTATTATGCAGATAACACACTGCTTGGGAAATCTTTTAAAATATAGATTTGTTATAAATCAATAGCCCAGCTTTTTTACAGAAAGGACACACAAAAAGTTTCAGTCAATAATATAGTGATTTATTGCTCCATTTAACCTCCAGAGTTTCTCGCTATGTACTAATGTAATAATCTTCACATTATGCCAGACAGTAATCTATATGATATCAGAGTATCAATAAGTCATACCTACCAGTACTTGTGAACGTTGGGGGTTATTTATCAAAGTTTACTGGCTGCAAAACTGGGATAAAGACACTGCACCAGATATATCAAGGAAATGCATTCCCTTTTTTATCCAGTAGGATTTTCTGATTTGATAAATGTGGTGAAGTATTTTAGCTCCAGTTTTGCAGCCAAGAGACATGACTAAATGACCCTCATTGTGTCTGCACTATGGTGTATTAGTCTATGTGAGATGCTCAACATATGAAAAATGCAATGGTACATTAAGTGATTCCAGCATGGTGGTGGCCGAATGAATGATAATCCATCTCCATGAGTGCCTTATTGCAACCAAAGGAATATGATGCTCTAACATGTAAATGGCATAACAATCTAATATCTAAAGCCCTCTTCCACCTTAAACCCTTTTACACTGACTGCCCCGCACCTCTGGAATGCCCTTCCCCTCAATACCCAACTAGCACCCTCTCTATCCACCTTTAAGACCCACCTTAAGACACACTTGCTTAAACAAGCATATGAATAGCACTGTGGATATTCTGAATACATGATACATAAAGCTTGGCCCCCTGCAGATGCACTTACCAGAACTCCCTCCTACTGTCTCTGTACGTTCTCCCTACCAATTAGACTGTAAGCTTCTCGGAGCAGGGACTCCTCTTCCTTAATGTTACTTTTATGTCTGAAGCACTTATTCCCATGATCTGTTATTTGTATTATTTGTTATTTATATGATTGTCACATGTACTACTACTGTAATGCGCTATGTACATTAATGGTGCTATATAAATAAAGACATACAATACAATAACAAAGTGGTGTTGGAAAGATTTTAACAATGGTCTGATATTTACACCTGTATACTTCCAACCAGCCTTTCTTTGGTGCAAAGGGTGTACCACAACTCCATTGCAAAACCATTCATACTGCTATATGTTCTGTAAGATGGGAACAGCTTGCTGTAGTTCAGGCTTAAAGGTGCAATCAGTCGGCCAGTTAAATTTCTTGGGAGACTCTGAATTGGGAAGGGTTTGTCAATCAAGTGTTTTCTTTACCCTTATCCCACCCTGTCCTTATCAGAGAACCAATAAAGTTAAGGGGAGGGGGCATGGGGCCTCTGGCTGTATAAACACTGGCTGATCCCACAGTGACATCACATCAAAGGGAGCAGCCAGAGGAAATCAAACCTCCAAGTCTAACTTTAAAAATAATAATTACAAATACTTATAGATGTCAGATAGGTGAGACCCTTAAACATATCAATGGATATCACCATTTGCTTTGGTCCAAGGAGGGATTTTACATTTAAGAAGAAATTCTGCCCTTTTGTAGCAAGATAGAGAGAACATTTTGTACCATCTGCCATTAACATGGAATCGTGTAGAATGAGAATGGATAGGTTATAAGCAGGCACATGGAAGCAGAACCAGTGTTCTCTGGATCCATCGTTGCCATGTCTTATTATCTTAAGGTCTCTTTGCATGAACTTTGTGCCCCTGTCAACTTAACGTAATAAGATACAATTGAAAAGATGTAACTGAAAAATATAGTGTTTATCTCTTTCAATGAGGGTTATCATATGTTTCATTAAATGTGCATGGGCAATAATAATGGAGTTGTTTGCTTCCATTATGGTGTAGAAAGGCTGTTTACAGTAAGGTTGTCTTTATTTCCCTAGTCTTATCCTATTTTCAGCTTGTCTACATGTACTCAGCACCGATTCTGGTCAATTATTTTTAAGCCCTTCAGTAACACAAGGGAGTTGTGTAGCACTGAAGCAGTTAATACTGATATTATTGCCACATATGACCTTTTTTTTACTGTATGTCATTGAGAATATCTGAGATATAGGTTCTGACCCTACTGGCAGTTGCTGTCCTATAAGAATTAACTTCTATTGTTGAACCCCCTTAGAACTCTCCCAACAAATTTGATGGATTCATGGATTTTGCCTGGACCTCACCATGGTCAAATTTATGAACGCTATATTTAATAAGTAGTGAGTGGGCCGTAAGCTCTCTTCTGGTGCCAGAAATTGTCTTATGGAGTAGTGCCCTTTAGTAAATATGGCCTTGTATCACTAATGTGGTCAGTTGGTATTGGAGCATCTCATCCTGCCAATTTATAAAGGTATTTTACATAAGTTTTGCCCTGGGGTAAAGGGGGAACTAGATCTCTCTCTTCTCTCTCTTCTCTCACTTCTCTCTCTCTTCTCTCTTCTCTCTCTCTCTCTCTCTCTCTCTCTCTCTCTCTCTCTCTCTCTCTCTCTCTCTCTATATATATATATATATATATATATATATATATATATATTTCAAGTACTGGTCCAAGTTTAAATCGTTGTTGAACATAAAGGCGGAATGCCATGTTTTTACACATACTTTTAATTAAAAAAAACACATTTGAACGAATATTAGCTGGTTGGCGAAGAAATTGAAATATGCGTGCGCTAATTGCACTATTCTTTGCACTGAAAAAACCTGCCAGGTTTGAGGTGGCAAAATAATGCCAAATAAACCAGATTAAAGAAACCTGTCTAAGAAGACTAATATGATTCTGACATATAATGCAACTGACAGCAGAAAATGCAGCATTGCACCAAGACACCTTTTTGTTTTCATTGCTACTCTGACCACAAAAAAAAAGTAATTGTGTACTAAATCATGCAATGCTGGATATGAAGAAAAAATACCACACAAGATATGAGCTAATATTTCAAGCAGTGACAAGTCAACTGCCTTCTAAATGGCAAATCGATATAAATGTGCCCCTTTCCCACAAAAAAAACCCAGTGCAATTGCATGTTAACGCTTACGTTTTCAGCAGTCATAACAGCCAGAAAGTCCAATACTTACTAGTTGGGGGTGGGGGGGGGGGGGTTGCGGGGTGGAGGGGAGTTTGGGGTGTGGGTGGGGGGGGGGGTTAGAAATAGGAATTTTAAACAATGAAATGACAGTTTCTTTCCAAGCCTTTTCCACATTTCTAAGCAGACCTTCCTGAGTAAATAAGCTTCTCCTAAACTTTTTTTGTCTTAAATTTTAAAAAGCAATACTAAGTGTAAAACGTTGATACAAACGTGTGTAAATAATATGACTGCTCCATCTCTTTTCCCATTTGTTATATATCATACCAGCTATTTTATCCCTTCTAAAAAATATTTTGCATTTTGATGTACTTTTTTTTGTTTGTTTCTATTATTATTCATAGTAATAATAATAATAATAAGAATAATATTATCATCAGATATGTTTGATAATTATATATATATATATATATATATATATATATTTATTTATTTATTTATTTATTTTTCAAAATAGGTAGAGGTCAGAAACAAGAAGGTTGACCTTATCTCTTACAAACCTCAACCACACCAGGCCTGGGGAGGGAGAAGGGAGGCTGGCCAGTACTTTCACAGATCCAGACTACAGACTGTAGTATTTCATGTTTATGCAGACAACGGGTCTGAAATGGATTTTTTTAATCCAAGACTGGGAGTAATCCTTTTAAAGAGGGCGTCCTTGCCCCGGGTTTAGACTTTTATAATCCTCGAAATACAGTCATACCAGGTGACATTTGACTGTGATGCCAGTGCCTGTGAGTTGTTTGTGCGTGGGACAGCAACACATCATCACCACCTACAGTATGAACACCCATCTGAGCAGCAGCAGCAGCATCCAGCCTGCAGACTCCCACTGCCAGGGATCTTCTGCATGGAGCACTGACAGCTCTTGCCATGTCCCATGCAGCTACCTATAGAAGAAACCATTCAGTAAATTAGTTCCAGCAAGAATGACGCTTTACAGTGCAGATCTATAAAAGGTTTAGAGAATCACTATCAATGGTTGTAAGTAGCTGCTAGTTTCTACTTTGCTGCCTTTGGGTGTATACTTGACTTGCATTTATACGCCTATTTGATTAATTCCCCATGTGTGGTTCATCTTGTGTTAATCTTTGGTGCATATGGCAATCTGGTGGTTTGACACATCTTTTCTCCCACTCCTTTCTGACACTGTGCTAGCTTCCCTGGCTGGCTGGTGTATTGATCACCAGTGGAAGGAGTGTTTAGACCTGGAAGGTGGGAGTGACAGATTTGATCTAACCCACAACATTACGAGCGGTTGTTTATTACCTTGGCATTATTTAATCATCTGTTACATCAACACTTGAGACCACATCAAACGGGCACGGATTTTTTTCCAAGTGATCCTATTTTTCTTTTATCTACTTTCACAGACAGAGTTAAAACAAACAACCTAAACCTGGCATTAAGCTACTTTATAACTTTAACATGTTAAAGAATGATAAAAGAAGGACAGCTAGGGACAATTCGGGGGGGGGGGGGTCTGGAGAAAGAAATAAAATCAAGAGAAGTAATGTCTTATATTAAGCAATCTAAGTTTTCACATGTTTGCAGTGGGTATTTTAAAGGGTAAAAATATATGTAACCATTATAATACAGTGATATAGCTATGTGTTTGCTCGCGCGTCCTTCATTTGTGTTATGTTGCTTGATTGTAAAAGTATAATTTTCAGGTCTTGGTGACTTTTATTGTACATAAATAACAATTGTGTCTAGATATTGGAGTGCACAATGTTATGAGCGCACTTGTGTAGCACTTTGGTGTTTCTAGGCGCTATGGTGCTGTCCGGGGAAGGACATGTGCTGCTTCTATATAGTTTGCCACTATTCTCGCAGACCCCCAACTTCTGCACTTGTTAAACCTAATGTCAGACAGTATGGCATGTGAAAAAATAGAAAGAGGTCGCGAAGTCTCAAACTAAAGTATATATGAATAATCAGATAAAGGGGTTCAGCTTATAGCTTCACTGTATTATGAGAAATTAATATTCAAGTGACTCCTTTTGTCAAATAAAATAATCAACTTTTTTTTCATACTATACGTCACACTTCCTACTTTCCCCACACCCCCCAGGTGTGTTCCCTTAGACTTTTGGCTGCTTATTTTATCCCACTGTATCTGTGCCATCTTTGGAAGATTTAGCCTATCTCTCAACACCTTTGTCTAGTTCGTAGCTTTCGGAGGCCAGGATAAATACATACAGTATCCTCCTCTTTGCATGAGATAACAATTTAACATTAAACTTATCCTCTTCCCATTCATTTTGCCAGGATCAAACTCGTGTAATTGTGTTTGCGGATGTTTTTAAACACTGTTTAAACTTAAAACTTAATGACTCCCAGGAGGGGGTCCAGAATTACCTATTCACAAGTGATTACGGTTACATGGAAAAATCTTACATGTACACAGTGCCCTCCCTTTCTAAGTTCTACCATTATTCCAATATCTTTTTTTTAAATATATATATATATATATATATATATATATATATATATATATATATATATATATATATATATATATATATATATATATATATATATATATATAAAAACATAAAGGAATTTTTTTATGTGTGTGTGTGTGTGTGTGTGTGTGTGTGTGTGTGTGTGTGTGTGTGTATTATAAATATTGTGCAGCCAATAACTACATTGCACAAATAAAACTTTCCAATACAGATCTGCAATCAGACAGCTCCATATATTACCTTCCTGAAGCATCTATTATTCCTGCTGACAAATTTGTCATTCTGCCAAGAGTTTTACAAGAGCATGTCATTGATGTTATCCCAAGAAATCCTGGCCACGCCTATTATTCTCCAAGCTTTCAAGTAAAAGAGGTGAAACGTCTACATTGTTACATTTTAACAATCTAATAGTAGATGTTTTGTGTTAGGTTCAAATCAAATAAATAGCTTGTTTGGAAATATATACACTACATACACCAAGTGTATATGATTGTTTTGTTTTTTGTTTTGTTTTTGTTTTTGGTTCAGTGCATTATATATATATATATATCACCTTTGCCGGTCTTTAAAGGGTTAAAAACATCAGAAGACAAGCTTGTTTCGCATTGGCCAATCAGATCTCTGCCCTACCAGCTATAATATAGCACTAAAAGGCAGGCTCCTCTCACTGGCGTCTCTTGCCTTGCTTTGCTACCATTTAAATCAAACCCTTTTTGTTCTTGATTGCTGTCTCACGTCTAAACTCCGATGTGTTCCGTTATCAAGGACCTGAAATCTGCTATTTCAGCACCTGTCTTGGTAGGGATCGGGGGATAGTAAGCGAACTAGACAACACGCAGCGACATAAGAAGAGATATATCTAGGGAGGCAGCCGGAGATATACAAATTGAGCTTTTGAAGTAATTGGATCCAATGGACGAAATGCTGGTGCTAACAAGAATTCTTCTGGTGGGTTTCATCAGCTCTCTTCTGGTCCCCTCTGGGCTGGCATGTGGACCAGGTAGAGGCATTGGGAAAAGAAGGCACCCCAAAAAACTGACCCCCTTAGCCTATAAGCAATTCATACCCAATGTGGCTGAGAAGACCCTTGGGGCCAGTGGAAGATATGAAGGGAAGATAACAAGAAACTCCGAGAGATTTAAAGAACTCACCCCAAATTACAACCCAGACATTATTTTTAAAGACGAGGAGAACACTGGAGCAGACAGGCTGATGACTCAGGTAGATACATCCAATATATTTCATACATTTTATCAATGTACTAGTAGGTGTTCTGTTTGAGGTTCAAACCAAATAAATAGCTTGTTTTATATATATATATTGTATATATAATATCAATATATATATATAGATATTATATATATATATATATATATATATATATATATATATATATATATATATATATATATACATATACATATATATATATATATATATATATATATATATATATATATATATATATATATATATATATATATATATAATCTTGTTGTTTTTTTTGGTTCAGTGCATTAGATTCCCCTTTCTTTTCTGTGTGCGTTTAATTCCAGTACCATGCCATTCAACCTGATCTAACTTGGATACATATTTTACTTAGCATTTGACCCAGATGCATTAGTTTCATCAGATAAATTGTATCAAGCTAAGCAAAGTGTATACTGACCACTAGGCCACTCACTCACTGCTGTAACAGGGCTGTCATGTAATGTTATAGCTTCTGACTCTTTCCCTTTGAATTTTCCTATTGAGACTGAATTGAGTATTTAGTCCCTATATTGCGGTTATCCCCCCACAATGGGCAGTTTAATCTGAAATCGACCGTCCCCACTCTGTTCCAGTTTTAAATAGCTTGTGTGGCAATAGCATTATTTGCAGTGGTGCCCATCAGACCGTGAATATATTGATATTTCTTTAAGGATGCCCACTATCAATCCCCTGGTACCTCTGTTTAGGAGGGACTTGCAACTTCTGAGCATTGCGTCATTTCTGCTTAAATCAGATGTAGTAAAGATTACAAAGGGAAATATTCCTTGATAGCAGTAAATATGGACTCAAGAGTGTTATTTGTCAAAAAAAAAACCATGACTAGGGCTAGGAGTCAGTGTATTTGCTGCAGATTGAGTTTCAGAGTTTGTGCAAGTGCCTGCTACAGCTGCATGACATAGTAGGCTTGAGATAGGGGAGGAGGGATAGAAATATATAGGTCAGGCTGATTTTCTGCACTTAGAAGACGTGTAGATGGGCCACATGTGTGGAGATATGACAGGGCGTGAAACCTCTCGCACAGGATGACTAGGATCGCTTATTTCTGCCCATTTTCTCCTGGATTTCTTCAGCTAAGTGACAGATTCCCCGTGGGATCTGAGAGCTGCCACCTTAAATCTCCCTGTACCCAGGAGGAGCTGAGTCCCTGCCAGATCCATTCAATCTCCACAGGCCAGAGTGCCGGGCTCTGCACAGGTTCCATCACGAGCAGGCGATGGTGGGATCAGCCTTCTGGGGATGTTAATAAGAAGCCGCTCCTCGCTGTGCCATTTGCTATGGGAGATCCAGTAAGTACTCATCCCCTCATCGCCCTCGGCCATCAGCAAGACACTGAGCTGCTCTCCTCCTGCAAGACACCGAGCTGCTCTCCCCCAGCAAGACACTGAGCTGCTCTCCTCCAGCAATACACCGAGCTGCTCTCCCCCAGCAAAACACCGAGCTGCTCTCCTCCTGCAAGACACTGAGCTGCTCTCCTCCTGCAAGACACCGAGCTGCTCTCCCCCAGCAAGACACTGAGCTGCTCTCCTCCAGCAATACACCGAGCTGCTCTCCCCCAGCAAGACACCGAGCTGCTCTCCCCCTGCAAGACACTGAGCTGCTCTCCTCCAGCAATACACCGAGCTGCTCTCCCCCAGCAAGACACTGAGCTGCTCTCCCCCAGCAAGACACCGAGCTGCTCTCCCCCAGCAAGACACTGAGCTGCTCTCCTCCAGCAATACACCGAGCTGCTCTCCCCCTGCAAGACACCGAGCTGCTCTCCTCCAGCAATACACCGAGCTGCTCTCCCCCTGCAAGACACTGAGCTACTCTCCTCCAGCAATACACCGAGCTGCTCTCCCCCAGCAAGACACCGAGCTGCTCTCCCCCTGCAAGACACTGAGCTGCTCTCCCCCTGCAAGACACTGAGCTGCTCTCCTCCTGCAAGACACTGAGCTGCTCTCCTCCTGCAACACACCGAGCTGCTCTCCCCCAGCAAGACACCGAGCTGCTCTCCCCCAGAAAGACACTGAGCTGCTCTCCCCCAGAAAGACACTGAGCTGCTCTCCCCCAGCAAGACACTGAACTGCTCTCCTCCTGCAAGACACTGAGCTGCTCTCCCCCAGCAATACACCGAGCTGCTCTCCTCCTGCAAGACACCGAGCTGCTCTCCCCCAGCAAGACACCGAGCTGCTCTCCCCCAGCAAGACACCGAGCTGCTCTCCCCCTGCAAGACACCGAGCTGCTCTCCCCCAGCAAGACACTGAGCTGCTCTCCCCCAGCAAGACATTGAGCTGCTCTCCTCCTGCAAGCCAGACACGTCTTGCATTTTCAGCTCCACTTACTCATCTCTGTATCGATCGGCGCGGTTAGGATTTCACTTTGTATCGCTCTGTGCGCGACAAATGGCCAATGTTTGGAGCCCCGAGAGGAGAAGACGCGCTGCCCTCCTGCCCTCCTGCCCTCCTGACAGACAGCGCCATGCAGCCGGACCTTACCACAAGGATCGAGAAATCACCCGGAGCCGCGTCCCAGAATTCCCAGCTATATCAGATAGGTAGAGAGCTATAAGAGAGATAGATAGATAGATAGATAGATAGATAGATAGATAGATAGATAGATAGATAGATAGATAGATAATTAAACCCATACAGTTTACAGAGACGTGTGTGTGTACATATATCCTGTCTTGCTATATATATGTCGTGTGCGTGTGTGTGTGTGTGTGTGTGTGTGTGTGTGTGTGTGTGTGTGTGTACACACACACACACACACATGACATATATATAAATATATGACTTTTTTTGTACCTTTGATGCATCCTACCCCAGTGTCATCTCCCAACATTGATATTATTTGGTAGGGTGTAAATTGTAAGAGCTAGAAAGAAGGGAGTTTATAAGCCTTGTTTCCCTGTGTCTGCTCTGGCACAGTCCTCTGTGTGCCTATCTCCTTCAGATCGTCTCTTGGAGAGACAAGTGCAAAGAAGAGTGGGTGAGATGTCCTTCTCTGGGAGTAAGGAGCCTTGTGCATGTCTTGCTGCCAGTGCCCTCTCTCGCTACACTTACTGGCACAATCTGAACCTCTGACCTTCTGTCAACTTTCCATAGACGAACCAAACCAAAGCAAATGTTTTCCCCTTCACTATTGCTATATTGGACACAAATGCACAGACACAGCCTGTCTAAACGAAGCCACGATGTGAGCTGTGGAGAATTGAGCTGTGGAGAAATAGATCAAATCAAAAAAATATCTAGTCTATATTTTTGACAACTTGGCTTCACCTGCTATTAAAACCATGTAAAGTGGCCACTGGGTGTTTTTTTTATTTAATAATCTCTTGTTCCGGTAAATTCTTGGCAAGTGTTTGGACCCGCCTCACAAGTCTATCAACAATGTAAAGATCTTCACTCAATGGGACTGTTAAACTTTCAAAATATTTGTTGAATGCGTTAGCTACTAGTTAATATTAACTGAAGTGGGAAAACATAGAAACAGAAGTGGGGAAGAGACAGAGAGAGACAGAGAGAGGCAGAGAGAGGCAGAGAGAGGCAGAGAGAGATAGAGCGAGACAAAGAAACGAGAGAGAGATAGGTGGTTAGATCCAAACTTTGCAGGTGACACCAGCAGGTTATTGCAGGCAGCACAAGAAGCTATTGGTTGGATGAGTGTTAACAGAAGTGCACAAAGGGAGGTTAGTATGAGCAAGTTGAATTTCTATGAAATAAGTAGCAATGGGGTGCAATCTAGACACAGAGGTGCACGTATGATGTGAGGAATTTAGAGATCAGCTTGGTATGTAGGAAGCCCACCAGGTTGTTTACACTGACAGGTAACTGTTAAGTGTTTCCTTCAACCAATTCATTTGTGAAGAGATTAGGAGCTGGCAGTGAGGGCTTGTTGAACAACTTTTCCTGAACACAAAGCGTTAGCTCGGCAGCCCTGCTGGGCTTCACGGTGGCTCAGTAGAATTGGGCTTGATTTGTGGCACACGACCCAATGAATTAATAAATAGTCTAAGCTTCACGGCTTTTGACTCTGACAATTCAGCTCTGGCTTCAAATAAAGAAAAGTGTCCTACTCTCGGTCGTTCTCCAAGTTTTTTTTTTTCTTCTCTCTCTCTTTCTCACTCCTGTTTTTTTGTATATACCAGATTCGGTGTCAAATTTGGTAACCCGTCAATTGTTAGAAAAATTGTAGTTAATATAAACGTGCTCAACCATTACAAAAATACCCAACTTTGTAAAATAGAATAATATTGTATTAGTGATTGAAATGACAGAGCAGAATCCTCTATTGTGCTATGCAAGGCCTTAGGAAATATGCATATGGGATTAAATATTACAGAGCAGGTTTCCAACAGCCTTGGCAATGAAGAAACGAATTATTTACAGATTATTAGAAAATGTAGTAGACCAACATAGAAACATGATGTGGGTTTTAAGACAAAATAACTTAGACATAATATATATATATATATATATATATATATATATACACCTTACTGGCTTTTACATTGGTGTGTGCATTGCAAAACATGTATTGAACTCCCCAGAGGGCAGCAGTGCATGTAAGTCTGTCTATTATCGTGCTTTAAAAACAATGAATATTTAATAGGTTAACGGGGACCTCTCTCTTTTGCCGCAATCAGCTTATGTTTAATACTGTACATTTAAAAATATGTGTTTAAGAGATTCTCTTCTGCAACCTTGTCACGTCCTTAAAAGTAATGGGTTTTTTTTCATGTAGGTTGTGAAAAGGCTCTTTGTGGGGTTTTTTGTGTGTGTGTGTGTGTGTGTGTGTGTGTGTGTGTGTGTGTGTGTGTGTGTGTGTGTGTGTGTGTGTGTGTGTGTGTGTGTGTGTGTGTGTGTGTGTGTGTGTGTGTGTGTGTGTGTGTGTGTGTGTATACTGGTAATGGAAAGAGTTGTCCCGGAGAAGACCCAAGCATCCCCAACCTACAGCCATAGCAAAGGTTACAAGGAGACACATGCACTTGTTGAATGTAGTGAGCCTGCTACTATTTATATTTCGTATCAGCAATGGTCATTGTCCTGGGAATGGGTCACACTATATGAGTTCCATCAACGCAAAATAGATGCTGTCCTTAGTAATAACAGTGTGCTAAACCCGGATCCCATTCAATAAATGAAGCATCTCGCAAAATAAACTGCTCAGAAAAGTTCACTATTATTTGTTACTTCAGCTGCACCATTTCTTCAGCTTTGCTAACTACAGTAATTAACCCAGTAATTCATTACTGTAATAAGAAACAATAACTGCTGTGCAGAATAGAAATACCTGTAAACGTGCAGTATACATAATAACTAGCTAAAACCTCCGCCGCAGAGCTACAATTATTAGTGGGGAAATATGTAGGTTAACGTGTATTTGCTGCCCTGTCTAATTCTGTTTGCTGGCTGTCTACAAGTGCATACATCTATCTGCGGCTTCTTTCTGCTCTGTATCAGTCCTTGTGATTTGGGTCTGAAAACTTTCGACTAGGAAAAAAAAAACTAAAGAAAGGGAATAAAGAAAACAAACGTATTCATCTATAGAAAACTAAGGTTGAAGAATAGAGAGTTTAAAAATGTGACATTCAAGATAAAGAATGTGTGTTGTCACTCCCTATGCTGTTTAAAAGTATAACTCACCTGTTGTTTGAACTTTGTTATCTTGAAGCTATCTCCCTTTTCAGTGTTGCCTTTTCTAAGATACAGTTCCCAGTAACGTTTTTTGTCCCGTCCCCCCCACCCCCTCTTTGACTTCCTTAAGAAACGCTAAAAACATTTTTGAAATAGGATGAGTGTCTCCTACTCTCTACTAGTTGCAAATACCCCCAAATGCTAAGGACTGTAGTGAGTGATTTGCCAGGCAAAAGCTCTTTCCAGCAGATAATGGCCGTGTAAGTGTATTGAGAGCCTTTTCAACAGGGAATTAATGTGAAAAGAACCGGAGACATTCCGGTGTAAGTCCAAGTTTCAGATTTGAAGGCCTGACAGCATTTGTCTTCTAGAAGCTGCATTCTGCCCCGTGCAAAGAGTTCACTCACAATACAAGAAGCCCAGCGAATGTATTCAGAGTTATGGTCCATGATCCATTAAGTTGTAATATTGGGGCTCTCTATTTCTCTTGGAATGTTATACTTTCTGGTGTAGTTTAGGCACCATGGAAAATATCCCTGGTGTTGACAGTTGAACTAATTATTTCACCCATGTCTTGATAGATATGGTGTTGCTTCTAGAGGTTAGAGTAAGTATCATTACAATGAGGTGCTCAAGAAAGTTGGAACTTGGAGCCTAATCCTAGTAATGATTTATTATCATAAAATGAAGAATGCAGTGAGATGCTGCCCATTACACAAACCTGTATGGCAGGTTTCTTGCAACACATTGTTTGTTTGTTTTTTATTCCCGTTGCTTTTAACTTGTGCGCTCTTGGTGTTTCTCATCTTTCCTTAGAGATGCAAGGACAAACTGAACGCCCTGGCCATTTCAGTGATGAACCAGTGGCCCGGGGTGAAGTTGCGAGTGACCGAGGGCTGGGATGAAGATGGCCATCATTCGGAAGAGTCCCTACACTATGAGGGCCGAGCAGTTGACATTACCACCTCAGACAGGGACCGCAGTAAATATGGCATGCTGGCCAGGCTGGCTGTGGAAGCTGGCTTTGATTGGGTCTACTACGAGTCTAAGGCTCACATCCACTGCTCGGTTAAAGCAGGTAAGATACCCACTATAAGGCTCAATCGGCCCCCATATACCCTTGGCCCCTTCTTATTACTGTATATGTAACCAAACACGCACACATTTTAAAGCAACTGGTCCATAGCAGACCCCTAAGAAGCCCTCTTAAGTCCAGAGCAGAATTACTTAGCAGGTAAAATCCCTCCTTGTGTTAACCACTTCCCCCTTATTTATTTTATTTATAAAATGTTTTACCAGGAAATAATACATTGAGAGTTACCTCTCGTTTTCAAGTAAGTCCTGGACATAGTTAATATGACAAATAATACATGGTTACAAATACAGTGACATAAATGAACAGGGTATACATTATATACAATACATTGCATGCACAGTTAGAGAAGATGTATATTATAGGCTTATGTACGTTAATGTACCTTTAAGGAAGCTTTAAACTTATATTCAGTCTCGTTTGCCTCATCAAGTCAATGAGATTTAGTTAGTGACAAGGATATAAAACGAAGCATAATTAAACACAAGTACATATTAAACATTCTCTCAATAAATACAGAATTAAATGTAAAGATGCGACTTGACAAGTTGCACACTTCCAAAAAGGATAGCTGTTAATTTCCCTTGTGAGTATTTACAAATGAATTAGTTTCTTAAACGTTATTTATAAATGGTTCTTACTTTTTTAGAAACCTATCGCTAAATGGTATAAAAGTTGCATATTCTTATTTTATTTTTTTAGTACTGATTTTGTTATTGGTAATGTCTCTATTTCAAGAGTAACAAATATTCTGTATTAAAGTACAGTTACAGTTGTAACTATTATATAACCTCTGCCAGATATGGTTAACAGCTAACAATGAAACAGTAGTAAAAGATCAAACGTTATTATTTTTCTTGACAAATAACAGAACCTTTACAAGACCCCGAATAGACCATAAAGGAAATATGTTTTTAATTTAGAGTACTTCCTCAGAATGGATATTTAGCACTCATATAACAGTTAATTAAAATATCACCGGGTCTGTTAAATTCTATCATCAAAATTAGTTTTCAGAAGTGATCTGGTTGCGGGATCAACAGAGAACTAATAAATTTGAGATTTGCTCTTTGGTTAATATCATCACTTAGTACATCTGTTGCAGTAACCCTCACATAATGCATAATAATCGGCTAAGTATGTGAGAATCAGACTTATATTATTTCCAGACATAGATAGAGAACTTTATTACAAACTACCTTCTAAATTACACCGTCTTCAGCCTGCGACCCTTTCCTGCTTCTTTAGGAGAAGGAGATATGAAAGGGACAATAGAAAGGAAACCTGGTTAATTATTCCTCAGAATACACAACTTTTAAAACAACCGCAGTTACAATAATCAACATATTTTTCCATTTCGCTGGGTTTAGAGAAAAGTGATATTTTCACTCAGTTGCGCAAATCATAATGAATTTGAGATTGATACTTATTAAAAAAAACCTCAGACTTTTGCTTGAAAACTTTAGTGTTTCTATACAGATTGCCCTATCTCTGATATCCTTCTATTCTTATCATACCGCTGGTTTCCTGCACTTAGAACGCCACATGCTGTCAAAAAACAGTAATAACTTTAATAAATAGATGACTTGGAACTGCATCCATTATGTTTAGATTGGTGTGTTTGTCCAAGTAGTTAAAGATAGAGAACAAATCTGCAAAACAACCCATCTGTCACCCATGAAGGTTATTCTTGCCTGAGCCCTGAACTGAACTTGTTGATTTCATTTGTCATGGAATTCAGGAAAGCATCTAAAAGTGAGCACAGGAAAACTAGATTGTTTGTTAGGTTTGCTCAATGTGGGCAATAAATAATAAAGTTTTTTTTTTTTTTACCATCACGCCTCTCAGTTTTAAAGAATTCCAATTTAGTATAAAAAAAAAAATATATATATATATATATATATATATATATAAATATATATATATATATATATATATATATATATATATATTATATATATAAAGTTACTTTTAGTATAACTTGAAAAGAGACTAAGCATTTTGCTCGGTATAATTATAAGACTTCTTGGTGTTTAATTGTAATGCGCTGTGTGATTTTCCTAACAAATGAGCAGCGTAATCCAGGTCTCTTGTATATTGTATAGGAGAATAACTCTACTACTTAAAATGCATAGCACACTTGGAGCTAGTTTGGCAATATTTAGTGTATGTCATGCAAGGTCGTGTGACAGGGCTATGCTGATTTCATGGGACAAGGCTTAGATTCCTACAGCTAAATCTGGTTTGGTATTGTCCCAGCTTCGTTTCATGCTGGAGAATTTGATGAGAAGATTAAAGTCCATAATTCCAGTCTGGAAGATTCTTTATCTAGATCTCTGTTTGCAAAAAGTATGATCCCAGAGTTTGGAATGCAAAGACGTATCCCCCAAGGTCTGAATTATTGTCCCTGCGAGAGAGAAAAGAGAGGCAGTGTGGTAGAAGGGCATTGGTAATCGCCCACACTAAGTATTTAGACCAAGCTCCTACATTTAAAATTGAAATACACATCTTGAGTGTCTTGGAAAAGTGTCTCTGCTGTGCAAATAGTGCTTCTAGGATTTTGGAGTGCGTGTGTGTGAATTGGCACATAGAGTTTCTGCCACCTGAGTAAATAGGAAGAAAAGCTGGGGGGGGGGGAGATGAAGCATCCTCTCTTCCAAGAGTGTCTCCATTTATTACATGAATCAGAATGACAATACTGGGCCCTTATTGGGTTTTAATTAGGGAACCCAAACAAGTACTACTCAAAGCCACAGATATTCACACCTCTACCAATTCACTGGTATGTTTGTGGAGTTGCTACTATTAGATGAGATCTATTCAGCAGACCCTAAACATGCAAACAAAGCTCAAGCAGAGTCTTCCCTGGGAACC
>NC_134484.1:441677232-441730839 GCF_040206685.1 Ascaphus truei
GTTTGTTGTTGCCAGGTCTTTGCCCAAGGGCCCTTTGCGATTTGTTTAATTTGCTAACCAGACGTGCTAAAGTCGTTAGCAGATCAATAAAATCTAATTTTCACCCTCCTCGTTCTTCCTGAGAAAGTCATGAGGATTGTGGTAAAGAAGTAGCAGTCCAAGTATTTGTTTAAGAAATAATTATAACACTTTAACACCAGCTACATGGATTCAATCAGCCAAAGCTACTTTCCTTACCTCTAAATCGTCCGTGTATGCAGCAGAAAGATAGTGGTTGATGCCTCTTTTTCTAGGGCTTTGATTAGGTACTGCCAAGCGTCTGATAAAATCCCCCCTAACATCGCAAATCAGAGTTTAGCACAAAAGGAAGTCTAGAAAATGCTACAGTATTAAATAAAAAAGTAATTTTATCTTTCAAATAAAACCAATCTTATTTTAAATACTATTTAATCAATGTTACTATTTCGATCCTACCTTAAAACTTTTTTTTTCTCTTTCTATATATCTCTCTCCTTGTCCTATTCAAGAGAAGTAGTTCACATATGAAACCAGTTTATTTGAGCTGCAGTAATATAATGGTAATTTATACCAGCTTCATTTCTTGAACTAAATTCTCCTGTCTGACTTGACCCCATGGGTGCTTTTCTATGCATTGCAGTCCCGTCTGACACTCAAGGGGTTAACATATATAGAGGCAATATGATTTATTTATCATAGTAATGTAGACATAGATTAAGGAGAAGGCTTTTCGCCATGCCTAAGCCCTCCACTTACTACAGTCTTCAGCAGATCTTGGGTTGGGTGATTCTGCTTTCTCTGGTTCTCCTGGGTCTATCCTTGTAATATATATTTTCTGGTTTTCATTTACTGCCTTAATCACTAAATAGCATAACTCACTACTATAATAGTATAACGCAAATGGACTGGGTCGGTTTGTTTTGTCCTATAAGGTGTTCTGTGCCTCCAAAAATATGTGTTTTTTTTAATGGAAACTGACCACCAGTTGAGCCCAATTTCACAGCTACAAATGTCACCCCGAAGCTGCCCTGGACTCTAGTTATAAATCTTACAATAGTTGCCTTAATGAGTGAAGAAGGTCATTTTGCATTATCAATGAGAGCTCTGAGTTAACTAGCTATGATGAAATAATACATCGAGGCACATTAGGTTTTACAGGTATGCCAGGCTGAACTGCAAACACGTATTCTGCATAATATAATGGCATGCTATGATTTCATCTGTTGGTCTCTTACAAATAAGTCATTGCTAATTAAGTACTTTTTCTTTTAAAGAAAACTCGGTGGCTGCAAAATCTGGGGGCTGTTTCCCGGCTTCGGCAACAGTGACCTTGGAAAGTGGTGTCACCAAATCCGTGAAAGACCTCAGTCCAGGAGATAAAGTGCTGGCAGTGGACGGGCAAGGGATGCTGGTGTTCAGCGATTTCCTCATGTTCATAGATAAGCAAGAGAGAGTCAAGAAATGGTTCTATGTCATCGAGACATCTGAGCCTCAGCAGAGCATTAGACTGACCGCCGCTCACCTTCTCTTCGTTTCACAGAATCAAGTCAACGGCACCAGGTCCTTCAAGTCTACCTTTGCCAGTAACATTAAACCTGGGGATCAGGTGTATGTAGTGGATAAAAGGGTTATGGACTTGAAAGGGGTGAAGGTGAAGAAAGCGTATCTTGAAGAAGACCTTGGAGCTTATGCACCTGTGACTGCACATGGGACTGTGATTATAGATGGGGTGCTGGCCTCCTGTTATGCTGTCATTGAAGAGCATAGATGGGCACATATGGCATTTGCCCCGTTGAGATTTGGTTTTGACCTGTTCTCCTTCCTTTTCCCCAAAGACTACAGCTCCTCATATTCTACATACTCTCAAGTTGAAGGCATTCACTGGTACTCACAAATCCTTTATCAAATAGGAACCTGGGTCTTGGACAATGACTCCATTCACCCATTGGGAATGACAGCAAAGTCGAATTGAAACTATTCTATTCACTATGTTGAGAAAGACATTTTTTTTGTAAATAGGGCAGTCCAAAGTAGACACTAAGGAAACAAAGACCCCAGATTTTTTTTTTGTTTTGTTTTTTTTATTATTTTGTATTTTGTTTGTTTTGATTTCTTACTGAATATTTATTTGTTTGGTATTTGAATAGATGTTTATTATGAACGGGACATTCAAGAGCCTTAAATAGTTTCTTTGATAATTTATTGTCATGTAAACTTTTTTGTGGCCCCCCCATGAAAAGAAAACTGTTTCTGTGAGGCCAGGCACACACAGCAGAGTCTATTTTTGTACATGTCACTTATGTCCGAACTTTCAGAAAACACGTGTATTTTGTCAATTCTTTTTATTTACTGTACGTGTCCCTTGTTCACTACTCAGACAGACCTTCAAAGCAGGTAGCCACATTGCTAGCTAGGTCTGACTATCAGTGAAAGTGTTAAATACTTGTAAACAAAGACTTATCTCAATGTGGGTCAATAAATTATATTTTTATACACAGAATTGTAAATTAGATTTTTGCAGAGATCCATACTTACAGAATTACATTTCGTTTGTTTTTTTTTAAATAGTGTACCATATGAGAATATATTATTTTAATTTAAATAGTTTCACAAGGTAACGTTATCGCTTATATTTGTGTTTTTTTATGCTTAATATTTTCTTTTATGAAATGCATTCGGCCACATTCGTGTAACTGCAGACTGTTACACCAACGTGTTTTTTTTGTTTTGTTTTTGGAAAACAGTAGGAATCTTGTAATTTCTAACAAAGAGTTTATTAGAAAGTAATATTTTTTAAAACAAAGCGCACATAAAAGACAACTTTCAGAGGATGAAGACTGTTTGTACAGAAATTAGGATGATTTGCATTAATGAATTGAAGAATAACCGCTGTAAATTTGCTCAAATGTATTTTTTAATATTTTGTAATAGTTTTAATAGTTTTATAGAAATAAAATGTGCTATGCACAGCTTGGTTGGTATTTAATATTTAAAATGTCATGTTGCATCCAACTTTCTTTTTATTAATTCGTTTGCAAGAATTATACCTTCCTATGTAGCTTTTCCTGATAATTAAACTGCGTTTCGTCCCAGAACAGGTAAATGGGTCCTTAGTGACAGTCATTGGATTTTTGTGTGTGTGTGTGTGTGTTTTCATAGTTTGTTAATGGGTTACTGGTGTATAAAAAACAACCCACACTGAACACAATATAATTTTATACAATGTTGACATTTTGGTCTGAGCTGTGCTTCCTTCAATTCCAACACTAGAGATCAAAAGATACTTTCCCAATAATGTTTATGCATTTGCCTCTTTCTCTGGTCCTCCAACCCTCAATTTAGTTATTATAATAAGCCTATCAGTGATCCCATTGAAATCTGATGCCAGGTACCAGTAACATTTAAAACTAGTTTGAGTTACGTTTACTGTATAATCTTTTTCTTCATCTCTTTGCTAATGCAGAGCCATCAAATGAAATATGTCTATGAAGGGAAAGTAGGTGTGTGTGTGTGTGTGTGTGTGTGTGTGTGTGTGTGTGTGTGTGTGTGTGTGTGTGTGTGTGTGTGTGTGTGTGTGTGTGTGTGTGTGTGTGTGTGTGTGTGTGTGTGTGTGTGTGTGTGTGTGTGTGTGTGTGTGTGTGTGTGTGTGTGTGTGTGTGTTTCTCTGTGATTGACACTGGTATGTATGAAACAGTAAATCAGGGATAATCCTATCCTGTGTAAATCATCCACCAATGTATCTCATCTGTAAAAATAAGGACACTTAAGTGTAGGCGACATGTAGAACAGGCCAAAGATTGCAGTCACGTTGTAATTTTTTAAGAGTTTACAAATACCTGCAATTTGTCTGGATCAATGGTGTTTTGCCACCGGCCTCAAATCTGTGACTGTGATTAAATCTCATCAACCTGAGCACTGGGGACCAGTGCCGGTGACTCTCTAATTAGGACAATGATTGCGAATGAATGCTATCATCTCAGCCTGAGGTGCCTTTAACAGCTCATCTATACTTTGACAAGAGAACTGCATAGTGCGATGCACAGTGTATGTTGAATAACTGTTTTAACCAGTAACGTGCCTAAAAACATATTATTCATGACATCTGCCATTCAAGTGTAAAATCCCATAAAGATAAAGGGATCTTAATCATTAGCCCCTGGCTATGCCCCAGGCCCATAAAGTTGATTAGATAGTTATTAAAGAATACTTTTGTAAAAGACACCATGTAATGGACATTGCAGAACTAAAAACAATCAGTGACTTTAAACAGGTGAGTGTTGTCAGGTTCCTTTTATCGAGAGCTACGTTGCTTATAAACAGCATCTATGAAAACAATGTTTCCCATCATATTATACAAACATCAACTGCTGCAATTGTTTTACAACTTGTGTTATCTTCATTGCAAGTCATTTATAAAGACTTGAGAGGTCAGGGGGGTGTTATTTGCAACCTATCAACTGTGCTGAAGGTAAAGTCTTAACTCCAGCTATATTAGAAGCCACTCGTGCAATCCCTCAAATAATCAAATTCATTCACTTATACATTACGGTGAGCTCAGTTTTAGGGGTTTGAAATATTCTGCTATAATAATCCCGGAGACTTCAATCATGGCAGGGCAGAGCCACGAATCCTATTGAAAACAGGCAACTAGTTATTATTATTTTTAATTTTTTTTACCACCCAAGAAAAAACCCTGTTATTAGCTGATTTTCATGATGTGCTACTGCAAGGGGGCTCAACTCCAGTCCCCAACCCCACTTTCCCTCCCTCCCGAACCACCCCCCTGCCCCCTCAGCTCAGGTTTTCAGGATATTCCAGCTTCACCAGGGGTGGCTCAATAAGAGGCTCAGTTGAAGACTAAGATTTAGCCACCTTAGATGGAGCCACCCATGTTGCAGCAGGGATATCCTGAAAACCTGACCTGTTGGGGGGGGGGGGGGGACTTGAGGTGAGCACCCTTGTGCTAGAGCATACAGCATTTATGAGTTTTTTAAGTATAACATTTGCAATCTTTTATTTATTTATTTTTATTGGACATCTTGAATGGCACCCATAAGGATAAATACATGAAACATTTGCAGGACTTTACATCCATGCAAATCTATTGGATCATTTGAACTGCATTAACAATATTTTGTACACACAGCTTGCAAGCATTTCAGAAATCATATACTAGTAACAACCTTTTGCAAACAGGGCGAAGGGTAAACCAAGGGTGTGACACAGAGAAGCAAATAGGAAAAAGAATGTTAGAAAATTCATTTTATTGTTTAAGTATTTTACATAATATCGTAAGATGTGATCCTAATTGAGCTGTGTGATTTGCTTTAATCCAGGTGCATTGGAGCCAATGACTCATTTCAGATATGACAGGAATTTGTGGTGTCATTTTATGTCCGCACAGGAATGTTCATTCCCTAGAATAATACCTGTGTAGGCTGCATAATATTTACATGGGAAATGTTGTGCCAATGTGCAAAAGGGCGCTGCTACTGTGTGCTGCTGTGTGCTATGTGCTGCGTGCTGCTGCTACTGCTGTGTGCTATGTGCTGCGTGCTGCTGCTACTGCTGTGTGCTATGTGCTGCTGCTGCTGTGTGCTATGTGCTGCGTGCTGCTGCTGTGTGCTGCTGCTACTGCATGCTGTGTGCTATGTGCTGCTGCTACTGCTGTGTGCTGCGTGCTGCTGCTGCTGTTGCTGTGTGCTGCTGCTGTGTGCTGCTGCTATGTGCTGCTATGTGCTGCTATGTGCTGCTATGTGCTGCTATGTGCTGCTATGTGCTGCTGTTTGCTGCTGCTACTGCTGCTAATCATTCACTCTGTGTCCACACCACACAGATACATTATAATATTGTAGCATCCTACAGACACATGCAAGTAGATACGTAGATACATGCTTACATGATAGATTTACAATAGTGGGACACCCTAGACAAATTCCCTTTCACAAGGTGTCCATGGCCTTGGATAAATGAACTGTGGCAAACTGTAGTCTACCAGAGATGATCATGGGTGAGAGAGGAGATGTTGAATGTGGCTAACATACAGTACAAGGACATTTTAGGAAATTGGGTTATTAGGTTTATTTCTGCTGTTTTCTCCAATCTTTAAAAACTTGCTTTCACCCAATCACCCCACCACCGTTTTTGTTTTGCCTTTGGTTCCCCTGTTCTACAGCTGTAGCGGCCGTTATTCAAACAAATCATGCGTTGTGTACATCGGAATACCGATGTCATGACGCGGGATGTCCTCCAACCTTTCCGCCTTAAGACGCGAGAGCAGCGAGTGCAGAAAATGGCATTTTAGAGTTCTGGTATTTAAACACCTTAAATTGACACAGTAGCACAGTACTGTACACATTGCAATTCATTCATTTCATTGCACCCGTAGAAACAGAATCCATGAAATTCAACAAAGCAACCGCGGTAAGCGCGGGTGCCTGGGGCGATTGGGCGCGTTCATGCTGCGTGAGTACAGCAGAGCACACGAAATCGGCGACATGATTTGTTTGAATAACGGCCGCTGCAGCTCTATATTGAGTACACAAGCAAAAAATTCCATGATTTGGGTGCCAGGTCCCCTAAAAAATCTAAACATTTAAATTAATATTTATATTAATTAGGTTATTGCTGCAGGAAAACTGCAATTACCCGATTATTCCCTCTTTTTGACACTCTCTCTTTGTGTCACCTATGGAGGGTGGAGAGGCTTAATAAGCTCATTAGGCTACCTAAAGTGATGTTAAAATAACTTTATGCCCCAATAATACAAATGCAGTATTCACTAAAGCAAATAGCATGACATTAACCCGGATTTACTCCAGTAAATAACATGGCCCTGTGAATAACGGATATTATACTAAATCATATGTAAATGAGCTCTTAATGGCCTAAAATGTATTTCTCTTGGAAGGAGATAAAGAGAGAAAGGAACAGAGGCAGAGAGATGGGAGACACCGCAATACACAACTGAGAGACCTGGGAAATATGCTGGTTTAAACCATTTGAATATATTTTGCATATTCAATTGATCATATTTCCCAGTTATCTCTCTATGTGGAGTATAAGTGACTCTGCCTGGGGGTACAGTATGTAAGTCAATGGTTCTCCACTAAGTGTGCCTCTCTTCTCTGTGAGTCATGCTAGAACAGGGGAGGCCAACTCCAGTCCTCAAGGGCTACTATCAGGTCAGGTTTTCATTATGTGCCTGCTTCAGCACAGGTGGCGCAGTCTTTGACTGAGCCACTGATTGAGCCACCTGTGCTGAAGCAGGGATATCCTGAAAACCTGACCTGTTGGTGGCTCTTGAGGACTAGAGTTGGCCGCCCCTGCACTAGAATATATGAAACTGTAATCCAGTGACATGTACAATTTGAATCATCTCAAAATGTGTCTCACCTGCAAAGACTATATCATCGAGGTAAAACAAATGAAGTGCATTTTTGGCAAAAAAAGGCACTAAATGCACTTCCATGACATGGAATTTCTTGATATTTCTATTGAAAAAACTTATTAAAGACACCTAATCTTCAGAACTTGTCATATCAAAATACCTTCCTTTTTTAAATACAGAATTGTTCCTGTCAAAACGAACATTTAATCGCTTTTTCCTCAGTACTCAAAGAAGGTAGTTAATGACTTTTACCTCTACAACATTGATATATCAAATAGACAGTGCTTATAGAACAGGCTAAGGGTTCTAGTCATGTGTTATGATCAGCGTGTGAGCGAGAGATCTGCGCAAGTCTTTACATTTTCTCTGCAACATTTTAGCACGTTTTTTTTCTTCGTTTTCACAGCACTTCATACTACTCTGAATGTTGCCACTTTCACCAGCATCTCACCATTTTCCCACAGAATTTAGCAGAACTACCAGTCTACAAAGGGCCACATGACCTTGAGTGTCAACCTTTTATACCTAGCACATTTTATTTTCTAAGGCTTGCTGTTTTTTGCAAAATGATCCACGGAAAACATTGCCAATTTCTCCTGGTTCATGAGTCTGAGCCCATAGTTTAGAGGGATAGGATGTTGCCTCTGCCCTTTAACATTTAGCGGTGAATTAAGGTGAATCATAACAACCAGGTGTGTACTTGAAAAATTGTGCTGGGGAGAAAACCGGCTGCTCTCGGAGGATGTGGCGGTTGGCACTGTATTCTGCTTCCTGTTAGACACTCTTGTGAACATTATAAGAACTTTGTTTTTCATCGATAAATCAATTCAAAGTTCTAGTAGCCATATCCTTGAGAAATGCGGATTCATTGTAAACCTACAATTAATCGGCATTTCTTTAAATCACAACTTATAACAACATCTTTGGAATTACTACAACATGTTGCACTGGGTTCATAACAAGCCTCTAACAAAAACTGAACATTATATATTCCGTGATATTTGTTGTTCTGCTATTCTGCTATATGCAAAAAGTTACTAAATATATTTTAAAATAGGGCACACATGTTAAGAATGGTAGATACGATGTTATGTGGAGTGTATTTCGCACATGTTCCTAGAGTAGGCAGGACATCTACTGATCAACATGTAAAAGTTCCTCTCAGGAAGATTTGTGATTAAGGCCCGGGCCATTGAGGGGTGAGGAGAGCGGAGGCGCGGTAACGCTGAGGCTCGCCTGCTTCAGTCAGCGCGATTGCACGGACTTGCAGGCGAGCCAGCATGCGCGAAGGGAGCCGGGGGGAGGTGGTTGGAGGCGGGGCAGTGACATCGCTGGGCCAATCGCCCGCGACGCACTGACGTCAATGTCACGGCGCCGACGTCACGGCGCTGTGACGTTGACGCTGCTCAAGGCTGATTGGATGTTTTCAGCCGACAGCGCGCTGAAAAACAACTTGGCGCTCGGCTGAAAACTCCAATGCCTCCGCACGCCAGCAGACGCTCGCGTGAGCCCCCTCTCAAGGCATCCTCATTGAGGATGCAGGGGCACAGCGCGGAGCATCCGCACGCCTCAGCGCTGCTTGTCCTTCTATGAATGCAGCCTAAAATGTGTAAGCTTTCTAACTCCAATAGGGTTAGGGAAATATTTTCAGGGCTTAAGTTCCCCTCATAAATAGGAAGAGTTGGCCAGTATGGTACTACAGCATTAATTCCTAAAAAGAGAAGTGGAACCTATAAGGGTTGCCAGATGGCTTCTCCAAAAATACTGGACACAATGGGGAAAGATGTAACGCCCTCGAGACACAAACACATATACACGCTCACATCTTTCTCTGCTTCATGCGGTTTCCTCCTCTCCTTGGCCCCACCCCCAGGCTCCTGACCCATCCTCCTGATTGGCTGCAGCCAATCAGCATGAAGGAAGCTTCCCAGCTCCCTTGCAACAGCACTGCTCTGGGAAATTCCGCGGCTCCCAAAGCCGGTCAGGTCACTATGTCCGGAGAGGCAATGCCAGTATCACCTCTACTTGTTTACTGGACAGAGTGTCCAAATCAGGACAGTCTGGTTCAATACTGGACACCTGGCAACAATAGGCTACCTATACGAGATATCCTCAGAGTTGGAAAGCAATAGTGCAAATTAAAATACAAACATTATATTGTAATGTAATCTGTACCCTAAGAAGCATATGTATTAGAGCAGAGGTGAGCAACCTAATTTTCAATGTGGCGTCACAGGTGTGGCGAATGAGAAGTGAAAATCGCCACACGAGGTAAAAATTGAGAAATTAGGTTGCTCAATCGAACATTTAAAACAGCACACACTGTTCGTCTGCTTCCCTCACCTCAGCACTATCACCTGCTGCTGCGTCACTCACCTCAGCACTATCACCTGCTGCGTCACTCACCTCAGTACTATCCCCTGCTGCTGCTTCCCTCAGAAGTGTATGTACAGAGCTCCCAGGCATTTGGTAAGGAATCATCTTTATTCTTTCTTTATTTGGTATTTTTTGGTTTGGATCTGTGGGGGAGTATACTGTGAGTATACTGGGAGTTTTTATAGAGGGTTTTGGGTGCTTTTTCAGGCTTAAAAACCGTTTTTGGTTTTCACCCAGGGGCTGCAGTGATTTAACCCAGCATAGCTGCAGTTTAGCTGGCTGGAAAACTGCAGTCTCACCCCTCTCTCCTCCCTCACTACTGGAGGTTTTTACTGGTTGTTTAAACTTCCAATTTCACTCTTTTGTTTTTCTTAAGCCTGATTCCTTTTCTCACTTGCTATTGAGAGCTCTGTGTCTTTTCTATGAAGACTTGTAAATTGTGGTGTTTGCTTACTATAACAGAGAGAGAGTTAATAATAAGAGGAAAAAGATTTAAAACTGCAGCAGGTTTTAAAAGCTGCTGTTTTTTCCCCTTGCAGAGAGATCTCTTCTTAAAGGGACAGTTTTCTCTCAATACCTCTCTCCCTAAGCAATACCCTCCCCTGACTTAGAGGCTTATTTGTTATCATGCCTGGAAAGGGGAATAGGACAAGTGCGGCAACGGGGTCGACACCCGGATATAGAACACCAAAAACTGTGGCCCCTAGGAGCAACACTCTTAGTCACAGCCCTAGGCCTGGTCCTTCCAGTGCCCTGGCCACGCCTCCCCCAGCACCTGTTAGCAGCGTAACCCCTGCAGTCCCAGTTCCAACATGGGCGCATGTGGCAGTTGCAGGTGTTGACCCCAGCAACAACAATGCTGGGGCCACGCCCTGTTTGAGCAGGAAGCTTGGGGTGAGGTGCCCAATGTCACCTGGCCTAAACATGGAGATATATGTGAGGGCTGTGGCTGATGTGGTGGGTCCCTCTGCTGTGGTGGCGGCCAGCAAAATGTATGGGAGGGGCATTTTCTTCCTTCGTACGCTGGCTGCCACTCACACCCTGGTGCAGAAAGGCATCAGTGTAGGAGGGAAATACATCCCTATAGAACCCATGGAGGGGTTAGGCACAAAGGTCATTCTGTCAAATGTGCCCCCCTTCATCCCAGATTGCCTCATGAAGCCGTACCTGCAAGCCCTGGGAGACATTAAGTCCCCCATAATAAAATTATCTTTGGGCTGCAGAGATAGGGCGCTGAGGCATGTACTCTCATTTAGGCGGCAGGTACAACTGCTGCTGCCGGGGAGCACTGAATCTGTGGAGGGTTCGTTTAGGGTGCCATACGAGGGCATAGCATACACTGTGTTTTATGGCACGGAGGGGGTTAGATGTTATCTCTGCAGAGAGCTGGGGCACACTCGTAGGAGTTGCCTCAAAGGGAACAGAGGACCCATCCCAACTCCTGCACCCACCGCTCCCTCTGCCAAGACACCTGGTACCGCTGTGCCCACCACAGCGGGGCCCTCAAGGGCCCAGGCCCCTCCTGAGACCGCAGGAGATGTCGCTGTCCCATCCGGAACAGTGACTTCTGCACCTCTTCCTGGAGAGCGGAAGGAAGGAGAGGGTGTCGCCCTGGAGCGGCCAGCCTCTGTTAGCGCTGTCTCCCCCCAGGAGGAAACACCCTGTGCCACTGCACCCACCGCAGTGGAGCCCTCGGGGGCCCAGGCCCCCGCTGGGACCACAGGAGATGTCGCTGCCCCATCTCGGACAGTGACGGCTACACCTCTCCCCCAAAGAAAGAGAGAGAGGGAAAAGCCCTCGAAGGCCCAGGCCCCCTCTGGGACCGCAGAAAATGTCACTGCCCCATCTCAAACAGTGACATCTGAACCTCTCCCCAAAGAACAGAGGGAGAAGGAAAAGATCTCGAGGGCCCAGGTCCCCCCTGGGACCACAGAAGATGTCACTGTCGCAACTCAAACAGTGACATCTGAACCTCTCCTCCCAAAAAAGAGGGGGAAGAACAAAGTCACCCCACAACAGTCACCCTCTGTCGCTGTCCCCCCCCAAGAACCCCATAACCCCATTGTAAGCACTGTACAGGGTGAAGGGGAGCGGGAGGAAACTCCTGCTATGGAGACAGCGGCACCCTCTCCTGGGAAATCAATCCCCAGGAAGAGCAAATCTAAACCCAATAAGAGGGTGATTGAGGAGGTTGAGGGTGAACCATATTACGTTTACCCTCTGAAATCTTGGAAGCGGAAAGAAAAATCAGTTCCGCACAAGGTGGTCCTGTCCGGCCCACTGGTTGGGATTAACCAGTGTAAGCCGGATCCCACAGATGTACAGCCCCCCCCCCCTCGAATTTCTGGAGGGAATGCAGCTAGAGGTACCCGACGCCTCTGGGGACGTTGGGGAGCCTCCCAGCGCCCCTCTCGGTTGGAGAGCGTCCCCCGGAGAATTGTGCTTCGGTGAATTTGACATGCTGAATGCACCTATCTTCAGGGCCAGCCAAGATCCCCCTCCGGCTGTACCGCCTTCGGGTGACGCACATAGGGATAAAAAGCCCCGGTTTGCGTCACCAGAGGAAGGAGATGGGTTAGGGCTGACCCCCGTGGATGAGGGTTTGGAGGATGTTGTGGTGAGCACTTCCGATTACATCTGGGAGTTGTCTGACCTGAACCCTCTTGGTGCAGAGTTTTGGGCAGGCACTTTGTTGGGAGTGAACGCTGGGAAAGACCCTCCCTATGAAGCCCTTGCTAAGGAGTGCCCCCCATGGTTGGTGAGAGCCCTCCCGCGTATGGTGGGTGCCCTCCCACGGATGGTGGGGGCCCTCCCGCGGATGGTGAGGGCCCTCCCGCGGACGGTGGAGGCCCTCCCGCGGATGGTGAGGGCCCTCCCGTGGTTGGTGAGTGCCCTCCCGCGGGTGATGCAAAGACCCGTGGCACGTGTGCTTCTGTGACCCCCGAGGACTCTCGGGAGACCACTGCCTCTGCCATGTCGCCACCAGCTGCCCCATAACATCCTGACTCAGGGATGGAGGTGGAGAGCACAGTGGACCCCCTCGTGGAAACACCGAGGAGGGGATCCAATCTAGGGCTGAGAGAGGCCCCCGCAGAGAAGGACGGGGGTCTTGAATTCTCCAGCCAAGAGGAGCCTGGGGAGTTGGGGCTCAGAGGGGAGTCCTCTGGCACCATGGAGTCGGTGGACTCCTCGATCCCCATTATCCCTTCCCGGGAGCTAGATATTTTCCTGGATGATACCCTCTGTAGACACGGACATACGAAGGTGCAGTTGGCCCTTGAGAGGTGGAAGGATGCTTCGGTCATTCTCCACTCTCTCAGAGTATATATCAAGGCTAACCACAAGGCCAAACTTTCCGGGACTATCGAACATACTCGGGTCCTAAAGTTTAACAAAGTGTTACGAGAGCACGTAAAGGCTTCTCGGGGTATAGTACCCTGAGCTCCTATGGGAAGCAAGACTCTTGAATACCAATGGCTTTGAGCATCGGTACGCTAAACGTAAATGGATGTAAGGACGGGTTTCGAAGGTTCCAGGTACTCTCCTTTTTACAAAAGGGAAAGTATTCTGTGAGTTTCCTGCAGGAAACCCATACCACTCCAGAACGTGTATGCTCCTGCCAACGGACCCCTGAGAAGGCAGTTCTTCGTCAGAATGTCTGAATACCTAGAGACAGTCGACGCAGACGAATACGTGGTGCTCGGGGGTGATTTTAACTGTACCCTCGAGGCTCGCAAAGACCGGAATGGTCCGGAGCCACACCCGTGTTCTGCGTCGGCCTTGCGGGAGGTCATCACCCGCTACTCCTTGGTAGACGTCTGGCGAGAACAACATCCTGAGGCATCCACTGAGTTCACCCATGTTAGGGTGTTTAGGTGTGAACGGATGTCCTGGTCCCGGATCGACAGGCTGTATATTTCCAGCCACAGCCTGTCACAAGCCCAGTCCAGTGCCATTAGGCTGGCGCCGTTTTCGGACCACAATTGTGCATCCGTGACGGTGACGCTGCTACCTGCAGCACCCTCGGCCGCATATTGGCACTTCAACAATACGTTGTTGGAGGACAAGGGGTTTGCGACAACGGTCCGAGACTTTTGGATGGCCTGGAGAGGTTGCAGGTCAGACTTTGCCACGTTAGAGCAGTGGTGGGAC
The DNA here is from genome assembly GCF_040206685.1 of Ascaphus truei. NCBI lineage: Eukaryota > Metazoa > Chordata > Amphibia > Anura > Ascaphidae > Ascaphus > Ascaphus truei. The sequence goes on from NC_134484.1 coordinate 441,691,169, forward strand.
GTGGGCAAGGTTCATCTGCGCCTCGTGTGTCAGGAGTACACAAAGGGTGCCAGCAGGCGGCGTGATGCTGAGATCAAGGCCCTCAGGGAGGAGGTGCTCGATCTCGAGAAGCGGCTGTCTGGGGCAGGAGACCAATACCTGCAGAGTATGTACGTGGAGAGGAAGTGCACTCTCCGGGACTTGGAAGATCGGAGAGCTCGGGGGGCGTATGTGCGATCCCGCATCAACCTCCTTCGAGAGATGGATCGCGGGTCGCGCCTCTTCTACGCGCTGGAGAAAAAGAGGGGAAACCGTAGACATATCACATGCCTGTTGGCAGAGGACGGTACCCCTCTGACTGACCCGGAGAGCATCCGGGACAGAACCCGGAGATTCTATGTAGATCTTTTCTCTCCGGAGTCCATCCAGCCAGATAAATGCAGGGTCTTATGGGAGGGGCTTCCCACGGTCAGTGAGGATGGAAGGGAGCCGCTTGAGTTACCTTTGACTCTGGCCGAGCTCTCTGAAGCCCTCAGTCTCATGTCCCACGGAAAAGCACCGGGGCTAGATGGGCTGACTGTAGAGTTCTTCCGGTTTTTCTGGGAGATGCTGGGACTTGATTTCACAGAGGTCCTAGCCGAAGCCCTTGAGATCGGTGAGATGCCACTTTCGTGTCGGCGGGCAATACTGTCTTTGCTGCCGAAGAAGGGGGATCTCCGTCAGATCTCTAATTGGCGACCGGTCTCACTGCTCAGCACGGACTATAAGATCGTAGCCAAAGCGCTTTCGCTGAGGCTCAAGTCCGTGCTGGCAGAGGTGATTCACCCCGACCAGTCCTATACTGTCCCAGGCGGAGCATTCATGACAACATTTTTCTGGTCCGGGACCTGATGCACTACGCGCAGAGGACTGGTCTATCACTCGCCTTCCTGTCCCTAGATCAGGAGAAGGCGTTTGACAGAGTGGATCACCGTTACCTTATGCAGACCCTGCGGGCGTTTGGCTTTGGCCCACAATTTGTGGGCTTTCTCCAGATGCTGTACGCCTCTGCAGAGTGTCTGGTGAAGATCAACTGGTCCCTGACGGCACCTTTTGTGTTTGGTCGGGGAGTACGTCAGGGGTGTCCCCTGTCTGGGCAACTGTACGCGCTGGCCATTGAGCCCTTCCTCTGCCTAATGAGGAGGAGGCTCACCGGGCTGGTGCTGCGGGAGCCCAACATGCGAGTAGTCCTGTCGGCTTATGCTGATGAAGTGCTCCTCGTGGTCCAGGACCTAGATGATCTAGAGCGGGCACAAGAGTGCCAAGATGTCTACACCGCAGCCTCTTCTGCTCGGATCAACTGGTCCAAGTGCTCCGGCATATTGGTGGGTCCCTTACAGGTGGACTCTTTGCCCCCCACGTTTCAGAATATCTCGTGGGAGAGCGATACTCTCAAGTATCTGGGAGTCTACCTGTCTGCTACGGAGGACCCAGCCCCAGAAAACTTCAGTGATCTTGAAGAACGGGTCATTGCTCATCTGGGGTCATGGGTGTATCTGTCGAGAATGCTTTCCCTTAGGGGAAGGACCCTAGTGATTAATCAGCTGGTGGCCAGTCAGCTTTGGCACCGGCTGATAGATATGGGTCCAACCCCCGAATTTATCAACAAGATCCAGAGGAGGTTGATGGATTTCCTCTGGATGGGGAAGCATTGGGTCTCTGCGGGAGTTGCGTGTCTCCCTTTGGAGGAGGGTGTACAGGGAGTGGTGTGTGTCCGCTCCCAGTTACACACTTTCCGCCTCCAGTACCTGCAGAGATGCCTATTCGCAGATCCGTCTCCGCAGTGGTGCCAGCTGGCAACCAGTTTCTTTCGCCAGCTGCGCAATATGAGGTATGACCGGCAACTGTTTATCATCAGGCCTGAGGGTTTAGGTAGAGACCTCTCGGTGCTGCCGGCATACTACCGGGACTTACTGAAGGCCTGGAAATTGGTCTCCGCGACCAGGAAGGAACAGGCGGTGGGGGTTGATTTCCTCGCCGAGCCCCTGCTGTATAATCCGGCAGTGGGGGCTCGGATGTTGGATTCACCCTCTATTAGCCGCCGACTAATCCTGGCACAGGTGACCAGAGTCGGAGATCTCCTGGACTATGAGCGGCAGGACTGGGTAGGAGCAGAGGAGCTCGCGCCCCGTATGGGTCTGATTACTGCCCGCGTCCCTCGTCGTTTGATCCAGGAGATTAAAGATGCCATCCACCCAGACTCACGCACCTTCATCGAGGGGGTTTTGCAGACCGGAGAGCCTTGTCAACCTATCAACTTCAGCTCTCCGAATCTTTGCGTAGAACCCAAACCAAGGCAACCCCCTCGAGTTCCTATCTCCCCAAACCTCAGCAGGTTGGGGGATATGTCCCCGGCATGTTTTCGCGGCATGCCGAGGAAAGTCCTGTATTCTCTGGTGCTCCATATAGTGCACTACCTCGCCCTTGTCACCCGCCCAGATACCATCTGGAGGCGGGTATTTTTTGGGAACGAGGACGAGAGACCCCGGTGGAGAGAGCTCTATTCAGCTTTGGTTCCCCGTCCCGCCGGGGATTTGAGTTGGAGGGTCCTCCACGGTGCACTGAGCACAGGAGAGTATTTGGCACACTTCACGGACTCCCCCGCCGCCTGTCCCTTCTGTGGCGAGCGGGAGTCCGTATTCCACATTTATCTGAGCTGCGCCAGACTGCAGCCCCTCTTATCCACCTTGAGGAGCCTTCTTCTGCAGTTCTGGCTGGGTTTTTCCCCTCATCATTTTATTTTTGGGTGCCCAGTGTCCCGAGACAATAAGCCTAGGGATCTCCTAGTTAACCTGCTCCTGGCAGTGGCTAAGGTAGCCATTTACAAGACCAGGAAGCAGCGTTTGGAGAAGGGGGTCCCAACGAACATCGTGGCAGTGTTCCGGGCGCTGGTGCACTCCCGTATTCGGGCAGAGTTCACGTACGCCGAGTCCGCTGGGACGGTTTCGGAGTTTGCCTCCCAGTGGGCGTTAGGCGGGGTGCTCTGCTCGGTATCCCCCATCAGGGGTTCTTCTGAGTTAACCCTTCTTTTTTAAGTGCATTTTTTACAGTGCACTTGCTGATTCCCTTATATATTTGTTTGACTGGTTTTTCTTTGTTCTACTTGGCAACAAGTAGAATTGCTGTTTGACTGAATTGGCCGGCTTCGCCGGCCAATCAGTATTGAACCAGATCAAAATAGGCTGCTTCCCTCAGAAGTGTATGTACAGAGCTCCCAGGCATTTGGTAAGGAATCATCTTTATTCTTTCTTTATTTGGTATTTTTTGGTTTGGATCTGTGGGGGAGTATACTGTGAGTATACTGGGAGTTTTTATAGAGGGTTTTGGGTGCTTTTTCAGGCTTAAAAACCGTTTTTGGTTTTCACCCAGGGGCTGCAGTGATTTAACCCAGCATAGCTGCAGTTTAGCTGGCTGGAAAACTGCAGTCTCACCCCTCTCTCCTCCCTCACTACTGCAGGTTTTTACTGGTTGTTTAAACTTCCAATTTCACTCTTTTGTTTTTCTTAAGCCTGATTCCTTTTCTCACTTGCTATTGAGAGCTCTGTGTCTTTTCTATGAAGACTTGTAAATTGTGGTGTTTGCTTACTATAACAGAGAGAGAGTTAATAATAAGAGGAAAAAGATTTAAAACTGCAGCAGGTTTTAAAAGCTGCTGTTTTTTCCCCTTGCAGAGAGATCTCTTCTTAAAGGGACAGTTTTCTCTCAATACCTCTCTCCCTAAGCAATACCCTCCCCTGACTTAGAGGCTTATTTGTTATCATGCCTGGAAAGGGGAATAGGACAAGTGCGGCAACGGGGTCGACACCCGGATATAGAACACCAAAAACTGTGGCCCCTAGGAGCAACACTCTTAGTCACAGCCCTAGGCCTGGTCCTTCCAGTGCCCTGGCCACGCCTCCCCCAGCACCTGTTAGCAGCGTAACCCCTGCAGTCCCAGTTCCAACATGGGCGCATGTGGCAGTTGCAGGTGTTGACCCCAGCAACAACAATGCTGGGGCCACGCCCTGTTTGAGCAGGAAGCTTGGGGTGAGGTGCCCAATGTCACCTGGCCTAAACATGGAGATATATGTGAGGGCTGTGGCTGATGTGGTGGGTCCCTCTGCTGTGGTGGCGGCCAGCAAAATGTATGGGAGGGGCATTTTCTTCCTTCGTACGCTGGCTGCCACTCACACCCTGGTGCAGAAAGGCATCAGTGTAGGAGGGAAATACATCCCTATAGAACCCATGGAGGGGTTAGGCACAAAGGTCATTCTGTCAAATGTGCCCCCCTTCATCCCAGATTGCCTCATGAAGCCGTACCTGCAAGCCCTGGGAGACATTAAGTCCCCCATAATAAAATTATCTTTGGGCTGCAGAGATAGGGCGCTGAGGCATGTACTCTCATTTAGGCGGCAGGTACAACTGCTGCTGCCGGGGAGCACTGAATCTGTGGAGGGTTCGTTTAGGGTGCCATACGAGGGCATAGCATACACTGTGTTTTATGGCACGGAGGGGGTTAGATGTTATCTCTGCAGAGAGCTGGGGCACACTCGTAGGAGTTGCCTCAAAGGGAACAGAGGACCCATCCCAACTCCTGCACCCACCGCTCCCTCTGCCAAGACACCTGGTACCGCTGTGCCCACCACAGCGGGGCCCTCAAGGGCCCAGGCCCCTCCTGAGACCGCAGGAGATGTCGCTGTCCCATCCGGAACAGTGACTTCTGCACCTCTTCCTGGAGAGCGGAAGGAAGGAGAGGGTGTCGCCCTGGAGCGGCCAGCCTCTGTTAGCGCTGTCTCCCCCCAGGAGGAAACACCCTGTGCCACTGCACCCACCGCAGTGGAGCCCTCGGGGGCCCAGGCCCCCGCTGGGACCACAGGAGATGTCGCTGCCCCATCTCGGACAGTGACGGCTACACCTCTCCCCCAAAGAAAGAGAGAGAGGGAAAAGCCCTCGAAGGCCCAGGCCCCCTCTGGGACCGCAGAAAATGTCACTGCCCCATCTCAAACAGTGACATCTGAACCTCTCCCCAAAGAACAGAGGGAGAAGGAAAAGATCTCGAGGGCCCAGGTCCCCCCTGGGACCACAGAAGATGTCACTGTCGCAACTCAAACAGTGACATCTGAACCTCTCCTCCCAAAAAAGAGGGGGAAGAACAAAGTCACCCCACAACAGTCACCCTCTGTCGCTGTCCCCCCCCAAGAACCCCATAACCCCATTGTAAGCACTGTACAGGGTGAAGGGGAGCGGGAGGAAACTCCTGCTATGGAGACAGCGGCACCCTCTCCTGGGAAATCAATCCCCAGGAAGAGCAAATCTAAACCCAATAAGAGGGTGATTGAGGAGGTTGAGGGTGAACCATATTACGTTTACCCTCTGAAATCTTGGAAGCGGAAAGAAAAATCAGTTCCGCACAAGGTGGTCCTGTCCGGCCCACTGGTTGGGATTAACCAGTGTAAGCCGGATCCCACAGATGTACAGCCCCCCCCCCCTCGAATTTCTGGAGGGAATGCAGCTAGAGGTACCCGACGCCTCTGGGGACGTTGGGGAGCCTCCCAGCGCCCCTCTCGGTTGGAGAGCGTCCCCCGGAGAATTGTGCTTCGGTGAATTTGACATGCTGAATGCACCTATCTTCAGGGCCAGCCAAGATCCCCCTCCGGCTGTACCGCCTTCGGGTGACGCACATAGGGATAAAAAGCCCCGGTTTGCGTCACCAGAGGAAGGAGATGGGTTAGGGCTGACCCCCGTGGATGAGGGTTTGGAGGATGTTGTGGTGAGCACTTCCGATTACATCTGGGAGTTGTCTGACCTGAACCCTCTTGGTGCAGAGTTTTGGGCAGGCACTTTGTTGGGAGTGAACGCTGGGAAAGACCCTCCCTATGAAGCCCTTGCTAAGGAGTGCCCCCCATGGTTGGTGAGAGCCCTCCCGCGTATGGTGGGTGCCCTCCCACGGATGGTGGGGGCCCTCCCGCGGATGGTGAGGGCCCTCCCGCGGACGGTGGAGGCCCTCCCGCGGATGGTGAGGGCCCTCCCGTGGTTGGTGAGTGCCCTCCCGCGGGTGATGCAAAGACCCGTGGCACGTGTGCTTCTGTGACCCCCGAGGACTCTCGGGAGACCACTGCCTCTGCCATGTCGCCACCAGCTGCCCCATAACATCCTGACTCAGGGATGGAGGTGGAGAGCACAGTGGACCCCCTCGTGGAAACACCGAGGAGGGGATCCAATCTAGGGCTGAGAGAGGCCCCCGCAGAGAAGGACGGGGGTCTTGAATTCTCCAGCCAAGAGGAGCCTGGGGAGTTGGGGCTCAGAGGGGAGTCCTCTGGCACCATGGAGTCGGTGGACTCCTCGATCCCCATTATCCCTTCCCGGGAGCTAGATATTTTCCTGGATGATACCCTCTGTAGACACGGACATACGAAGGTGCAGTTGGCCCTTGAGAGGTGGAAGGATGCTTCGGTCATTCTCCACTCTCTCAGAGTATATATCAAGGCTAACCACAAGGCCAAACTTTCCGGGACTATCGAACATACTCGGGTCCTAAAGTTTAACAAAGTGTTACGAGAGCACGTAAAGGCTTCTCGGGGTATAGTACCCTGAGCTCCTATGGGAAGCAAGACTCTTGAATACCAATGGCTTTGAGCATCGGTACGCTAAACGTAAATGGATGTAAGGACGGGTTTCGAAGGTTCCAGGTACTCTCCTTTTTACAAAAGGGAAAGTATTCTGTGAGTTTCCTGCAGGAAACCCATACCACTCCAGAACGTGTATGCTCCTGCCAACGGACCCCTGAGAAGGCAGTTCTTCGTCAGAATGTCTGAATACCTAGAGACAGTCGACGCAGACGAATACGTGGTGCTCGGGGGTGATTTTAACTGTACCCTCGAGGCTCGCAAAGACCGGAATGGTCCGGAGCCACACCCGTGTTCTGCGTCGGCCTTGCGGGAGGTCATCACCCGCTACTCCTTGGTAGACGTCTGGCGAGAACAACATCCTGAGGCATCCACTGAGTTCACCCATGTTAGGGTGTTTAGGTGTGAACGGATGTCCTGGTCCCGGATCGACAGGCTGTATATTTCCAGCCACAGCCTGTCACAAGCCCAGTCCAGTGCCATTAGGCTGGCGCCGTTTTCGGACCACAATTGTGCATCCGTGACGGTGACGCTGCTACCTGCAGCACCCTCGGCCGCATATTGGCACTTCAACAATACGTTGTTGGAGGACAAGGGGTTTGCGACAACGGTCCGAGACTTTTGGATGGCCTGGAGAGGTTGCAGGTCAGACTTTGCCACGTTAGAGCAGTGGTGGGACGTGGGCAAGGTTCATCTGCGCCTCGTGTGTCAGGAGTACACAAAGGGTGCCAGCAGGCGGCGTGATGCTGAGATCAAGGCCCTCAGGGAGGAGGTGCTCGATCTCGAGAAGCGGCTGTCTGGGGCAGGAGACCAATACCTGCAGAGTATGTACGTGGAGAGGAAGTGCACTCTCCGGGACTTGGAAGATCGGAGAGCTCGGGGGGCGTATGTGCGATCCCGCATCAACCTCCTTCGAGAGATGGATCGCGGGTCGCGCCTCTTCTACGCGCTGGAGAAAAAGAGGGGAAACCGTAGACATATCACATGCCTGTTGGCAGAGGACGGTACCCCTCTGACTGACCCGGAGAGCATCCGGGACAGAACCCGGAGATTCTATGTAGATCTTTTCTCTCCGGAGTCCATCCAGCCAGATAAATGCAGGGTCTTATGGGAGGGGCTTCCCACGGTCAGTGAGGATGGAAGGGAGCCGCTTGAGTTACCTTTGACTCTGGCCGAGCTCTCTGAAGCCCTCAGTCTCATGTCCCACGGAAAAGCACCGGGGCTAGATGGGCTGACTGTAGAGTTCTTCCGGTTTTTCTGGGAGATGCTGGGACTTGATTTCACAGAGGTCCTAGCCGAAGCCCTTGAGATCGGTGAGATGCCACTTTCGTGTCGGCGGGCAATACTGTCTTTGCTGCCGAAGAAGGGGGATCTCCGTCAGATCTCTAATTGGCGACCGGTCTCACTGCTCAGCACGGACTATAAGATCGTAGCCAAAGCGCTTTCGCTGAGGCTCAAGTCCGTGCTGGCAGAGGTGATTCACCCCGACCAGTCCTATACTGTCCCAGGCGGAGCATTCATGACAACATTTTTCTGGTCCGGGACCTGATGCACTACGCGCAGAGGACTGGTCTATCACTCGCCTTCCTGTCCCTAGATCAGGAGAAGGCGTTTGACAGAGTGGATCACCGTTACCTTATGCAGACCCTGCGGGCGTTTGGCTTTGGCCCACAATTTGTGGGCTTTCTCCAGATGCTGTACGCCTCTGCAGAGTGTCTGGTGAAGATCAACTGGTCCCTGACGGCACCTTTTGTGTTTGGTCGGGGAGTACGTCAGGGGTGTCCCCTGTCTGGGCAACTGTACGCGCTGGCCATTGAGCCCTTCCTCTGCCTAATGAGGAGGAGGCTCACCGGGCTGGTGCTGCGGGAGCCCAACATGCGAGTAGTCCTGTCGGCTTATGCTGATGAAGTGCTCCTCGTGGTCCAGGACCTAGATGATCTAGAGCGGGCACAAGAGTGCCAAGATGTCTACACCGCAGCCTCTTCTGCTCGGATCAACTGGTCCAAGTGCTCCGGCATATTGGTGGGTCCCTTACAGGTGGACTCTTTGCCCCCCACGTTTCAGAATATCTCGTGGGAGAGCGATACTCTCAAGTATCTGGGAGTCTACCTGTCTGCTACGGAGGACCCAGCCCCAGAAAACTTCAGTGATCTTGAAGAACGGGTCATTGCTCATCTGGGGTCATGGGTGTATCTGTCGAGAATGCTTTCCCTTAGGGGAAGGACCCTAGTGATTAATCAGCTGGTGGCCAGTCAGCTTTGGCACCGGCTGATAGATATGGGTCCAACCCCCGAATTTATCAACAAGATCCAGAGGAGGTTGATGGATTTCCTCTGGATGGGGAAGCATTGGGTCTCTGCGGGAGTTGCGTGTCTCCCTTTGGAGGAGGGTGTACAGGGAGTGGTGTGTGTCCGCTCCCAGTTACACACTTTCCGCCTCCAGTACCTGCAGAGATGCCTATTCGCAGATCCGTCTCCGCAGTGGTGCCAGCTGGCAACCAGTTTCTTTCGCCAGCTGCGCAATATGAGGTATGACCGGCAACTGTTTATCATCAGGCCTGAGGGTTTAGGTAGAGACCTCTCGGTGCTGCCGGCATACTACCGGGACTTACTGAAGGCCTGGAAATTGGTCTCCGCGACCAGGAAGGAACAGGCGGTGGGGGTTGATTTCCTCGCCGAGCCCCTGCTGTATAATCCGGCAGTGGGGGCTCGGATGTTGGATTCACCCTCTATTAGCCGCCGACTAATCCTGGCACAGGTGACCAGAGTCGGAGATCTCCTGGACTATGAGCGGCAGGACTGGGTAGGAGCAGAGGAGCTCGCGCCCCGTATGGGTCTGATTACTGCCCGCGTCCCTCGTCGTTTGATCCAGGAGATTAAAGATGCCATCCACCCAGACTCACGCACCTTCATCGAGGGGGTTTTGCAGACCGGAGAGCCTTGTCAACCTATCAACTTCAGCTCTCCGGATCTTTGTGTAGAACCCAAACCAAGGCAACCCCCTCGGGCTCTTATCTCCCCAAACCTCAGCAGGTTGGGGGATATGTCTCCGGCATATTTTCGCGGCATGCCGAGGAAAGTCCTGTATTCTCTGGTGCTCCATATAGTGCACTACCTCGCCCTTGTCACCCGCCCAGATACCATCTGGAGGCGGGTATTTTTTGGGAACGAGGGCGAGAGACCCCGGTGGAGAGAGCTCTATTCAGCTTAAGTTCCCCGTCCCGCCGGGGATTTGAGTTGGAGGGTCCTCCACGGTGCACTGAGCACAGGAGAGTATTTGGCACACTTCACGGACTCCCCCGCCGCCTGTCCTTTCTGTGGCGAGCGGGAGTCCGTATTTCACATTTATTTGAGTTGCGCCTGACTGCAGCCACTCTTGTCCTTCTTGAGGAGCCTTCTCCTGAAGTTCTGGTTAAACTTCTCTCCTCATCATTTTATTTTTGGTTGCCCAGTGTCCCGAGACAATAAGCCTAGGGATCTCCTAGTCAACCTGCTCCTGGCAGTGGCTAAGGTAGCCATTTACAAGACCAGGAAGCAGCGTTTGGAGAAGGGGGGTCCCAACGAACATCGTGGCAGTGTTCCGGGCGCTGGTGCACTCCCGTATTCGGGCAGAGTTCACGTACGCCGAGTCAGCTGGGACGGTTTCGGAGTTTGCCTCCCAGTGGGCGTTAGGCGGGGTGCTCTGCTCGGTATCCCCCATCGTGGGATCTTCTGAGTTAACCCTTCTTTTTTAAGTGCATTTTTTACAGTGCACTTGTTGATTCCCTTATATATTTGTTTGACTGGTTTTTCTTTGTTCTACTTGGCAACAAGTAGAATTGCTGTTTAACTGAATTGGCCGGCTTCGCCGGCCAATCAGTATTAAACCAGATCAAAATAGGCTGCTTCCCTCAGAAGTGTATGTACAGAGCTCCCAGGCATTTGGTAAGGAATCATCTTTATTCTTTCTTTATTTGGTATTTTTTGGTTTGGATCTGTGGGGGAGTATACTGTGAGTATACTGGGAGTTTTATAGAGGGTTTTGGGTGTATTTTCAGGCTTAAAAACCGTTTTTGGTTTTCACCCAGGGGCTGCAGTGATTTAACCCAGCATAGCTGCAGTTTAGCTGGCTGGAAAACTGCAGTCTCACCCCCTCTCTCCTCCCTCACTACTGCAGGTTTTTACTGCTTGTTTAAACTTCCAATTTCACTCTTTTGTTTTTCTTAAGCCTGATTCCTTTTCTCACTTGCAATTGAGAGCTCTGTGTCTTTTCTATAAAGACTTGTAAAATTGTGGTGTTTGCTTATTATAACAGAGAGAGAGTAACTAATAAGGTGAAAAAGATTTAAAACTGCAGCAGGTTTTTAAAGCTGCTGTTTTTTCCCCTTGCAGAGAGATCTCTTCTAAAAGGGACAGTTTCTCTCAATACCCCTCTCACTAAGCAATACCTTCCCCTGACTTAGAGGCTTATTTGTTATCATGCCTGGAAAGGGGAATAGGACTAGTGCGGCAACGGGGGCAACGCCCGGATACAGAACACCAAAAACTGTGGCCCCTAGGAGCAACACTCATAGTCACAGCCCTAGGCCTGGTCCTTCCAGTGCCCTGGCCACACCTCCCCCAGCACCTGTTAGCAGCATAACCCCTGCAATCCCAGTTCCAACATGGGTGCATGTGGCAGTTGCAGGCGTTGACCCCAGCAACAACAATGCTGGGGCCACGCCCTGTTTGAGCAGGAAGCTTGGGGTGAGGTGCCCAATGTCACCTGGCCTAAACATGGAGATATATGTGAGGGCTGTGGCTGATGTGGTGGGTCCCTCTGCTGTGGTGGCGGCCAGCAAAATGTATGGGAGGGGCATTTTCTTCCTCCATACGCTGGCTGCCACTCACACCCTGGTGCAGAAAGGCATCAGTGTAGGGGGGAAATACATCCCTATAGAACCCATGGAGGGGTTAGGCACAAAGGTCATTCTGTCAAATGTGCCCCCCTTCATCCCAGATTGCCTCATGAAGCCGTACCTGCAAGCCCTGGGAGACATTAAGTCCCCCATAATAAAATTATCTTTGGGCTGCAGAGATAGGGCGCTGAGGCATGTACTCTCATTTAGGCGGCAAGTACAACTGCTGCTGCCGGGGAGCACTGAATCTGTGGAGGGTTCGTTTAGGGTGCTCTACGAGGGCATAGCATACACTGTGTTTTATGGCACGGAGGGGGTTAGATGTTATCTCTGCAGAGAGCTGGGGCACACTCGTAGGAGTTGCCTCAAAGGGAACAGAGGACCCATCCCAACTCCTGCACCCACCCCTCCCTCTGCCAAGACACCCGGTACCGCTGTGCCTACCACAGCGGGGCCCTCAAGGGCCCAGGCCCCTCCTGAGACCGCAAGAGATGTCGCTGTCCCATCCGGAACAGTGACTTCTGCACCTCTTCCTGGAGAGCGGAAGGAAGGAGAGGGTGTCGCCCTGGAGCGGCTAGCCTCTGTTAGCGCTGTTTCCCCCCAGGAGGAAACACCCTGTGCTGCTGCACCCACCGCAGTGGAGCCCTCGGGGGCCCAGGCCCCCGCTGGGACCACAGGAGATGTCGCTGCCCCATCTCGGACAGTGACGTCTACACCTCTCCCCCAAAGAAAGAGAGAGAGGGAAAAGCCCTCGAAGGCCCAGGCCCCCTCTGGGACCGCAGAAGATGTCACTGCCCCATCTCAAACAGTGACATCTGAACCTCTCCCCAAAGAACAGAGGGAGAAGGAAAAGATCTCGAGGGCCCAGGTCCCCCCTGGGACCACAGAAGATGTCACTGTCGCAACTCAAACAGTGACATCTGAACCTCTCCTCCCAAAAAAGAGGGGGAAGAACAAAGTCACCCCACAACAGTCACCCTCTGTCGCTGTCCCCCCCCAAGAACCCCCTAACCCCATTGTAAGCACCGTACAGGGTGAAGGGGAGCGGGAGGAAACTCCTGCTATGGAGTCAGCGGCACCCTCTCCTGGGAAATCAATCCCCAGGAAGAGCAAATCTAAAACCAATAAGAGGGTGATTGAGGAGGTTGAGGAGGGCAAACCATATTACGTTTGCCCTCTGAAGTCTAGGAAGCGGAAAGAAAAATCAGTTCCGCACAAGGTGGTCCTGTCCGGCCCACTGGTTGGGATTAACCAGTGTAAGCCGGATCCCACAAATGTTCAGCCCCCCCCCCTCGAATTTCTGGAAGGAATGCAGCTTTAGGTACCCGACTCCTCTGGGGACGTTGGGGAGCCTCCCAACGCCCCTCTCAGTTGGAGAGCGTCCCCAGGAGAATTGTGCTTCGGTGAATTTGACATGCCGAGTGCACCTATCTTCAGAGCCAGCCAAGATCCCCCTCTGGCTGTACCGCCTTCGGGTGACGCACATAGGGATAAAAAGCCCTGGTTTGCGTCACCAGAGGAAGGAGATGGGTTAGGGCTGACCCCCGTGGATGAGGGTTTGGAGGGTGTTGTGGTGAGCACTTCCGATTACATCTGGGAGTTGTCTGACCTGAACCCTCTTGGTGCAGAATTTTGGGCAGGCACTTTGTTAGGAGTGAACGCTGTTAAAGACCCTCCCTATGAAGCCCTTGCTAAGGAGTGCCCCCCCATGGTTGGTGGGGGCCCTCCCGCGGATGGTGAGGGCCCTCCCGTGGACAGTGGAGGCCCTCCCGTGGATGGTGAGGGCCCTCCCGCGGTTGGTGAGTGCCCTCCCGCGGGTGATGCGAACACCTGTGGCATGTGTGCTTCTGTGGCCCCCGAGGACTCTCGGGAGACCATGTTGCCACCAGCTGCCCCTGAACATCCTGACTCGGGGATGGAGGTGGAGAGCACAGTGGACCCCCTCGTGGAAACACCGAGGAGGGAATCCAATCTAGGGCTGAGAGAGGCCCACGCAGAGAAGGACGGGGGTCTTGAATTCTCCAGCCAAGAGGAGCCTGGGGAGTTGGGGCTCAGAGGGGAGTCCTCTGGCACCATGGAGTCGGTGTACTCCTCGATCCCCATTATCCCTGCCCGGGAGCTAGATAGTTTCCTGGATGATACCCTCTGTAGACACGGACATACGAAGGTGCAGTTGGCCCTTGAGAGGTGAAAGGATGCTTCGGTCATTCTCCACTCTCTCAGAGTATACATCAAGGCTAACCACAAGGCCAAACTTTCCGGGACTATCGAACATACTCGGGTCCTAAAGTTTAACAAAGTGTTGCGAGAGAAGAAGGGGGATCTCCGACAGATCTCTAATTGGCGACCGGTCTCACTGCTCAGCACGGACTATAAGATCGTAGCCAAAGCGCTTTCGTTGAGGCTCAAGTCCGTGCTGGCAGAGGTGATTCACCCTGACCAGTCCTATACTGTCCCGGGCCGGAGCATTCATGACAACATTTTTCTGGTCCGGGACCTGATGCATTACGCGCAGAGGACTGGTCTATCACTCGCCTTCCTGTCCCTAGATCAGGAAAAGGCGTTTGACAGAGTGGATCACCGTTACCTTATGCAGACCCTGCGGGCGTTTGGCTTCGGCCCACAATTTGTGGGCTTTCTCCAGATGCTGTACGCCTCTGCAGAGTGTCTGGTGAAGATCAACTGGTCCCTGACGGCACCTTTTGTGTTTGGTCGGGGAGTACGTCAAGGGTGCCCCCTGTCTGGGCAACTGTACGCGCTGGCCATTGAGCCCTTCCTCTGCCTACTGAGGAGGAGGCTCACCGGGCTGGTGCTGCGGGAGCCCGACATGCGAGTAGTCCTGTCGGCTTATGCCGATGACGTGCTCCTCGTGGCCCAGGACCTAGATGATCTAGAGCGGGCACAAGCGTGCCAAGAGGTCTACACCGCGGCCTCTTCTGCTCGGATCAACTGGTCCAAGTGCTCCGGCATATTGGTGGATCCCTTACAGGTGGACTCTTTGCCCCCCACGTTTCGGAATGTCTCGTGGGAGAGCGATACTCTCAAGTATCTGGGAGTCTACCTGTCTGCTGCGGAGGACCCGGCCCCAGAAAACTTCAGTGATCTTGAAGAACGGGTCATTGCTCATCTGGGGTCATGGGTGTATCTGTCGAGAATGCTTTCCCTTAGGGGAAGGACCCTGGTGATTAATCAGCTTGTGGCCAGTCAGCTTTGGCACCGGCTGATAGCCATGGGTCCAACCCCCGAATTTATCAACAAGATCCAGAGGAGGTTGATGGATTTCCTCTGGATGGGGAAGCATTGGGTCTCTGTGGAAGTTGCGTGTCTCCCTTTGGAGGAGGGTGGACAGGGAGTGGTGTGTGTCCGCTCCCAGTTACACACTTTCCGCCTCCAGTACCTGCAGAGATACCTATTCGCAGATCCGTCTCCGCAGTGGTGCCAGCTGGCGACCTTTTTCTTTCGCCAGCTGCACAATATGAGGTATGACCGGCAACTTTTTTTCATCAGGCCCGAGGGTTTAGGTAGAAACCTCTCGGTGCTGCCGGCATACTACCGGGACTTACTGAAGGCCTGGAAACTGGTCTCCTCGACCAGGAAGGAACAGGCGGTGGGGGGTGATTTCCTCGCTGAGCCCCTGCTGTATAATCCGGCAGTGGGGGCTCGGATGTTGGATTCACCCTCTATTTGCCGCCGGCTAATCCTGGCGCAGGTGACCAGAGTCGGGGATCTCCTGGACTATGAGCGGCGTGACTGGGTAGGAGCGGAGGAGCTCGCGTGCGCGTGTATAGTGCACTACCTCGCCCTTGTCACCCGCCCAGATACCATCTGGAGGCGGGTATTTTTTGGGAACGAGGGCGAGAGACCCCGGTGGAGAGAGCTCTATTTAGCTTTGGTTCCCCGTCCCGCCGGGGATTTGAGTTGGAGGGTGCTCCACGGTGCACTGAGCACAGGAGAGTATTTGGCACACTTCACGGACTCCCCCGCCGCCTGTCCTTTCTGTGGCGAGCGGGAGTCCGTATTTCACATTTATTTGAGTTGCGCCAGACTGCAGCCCCTCTTGTCCTTCTTGAGGAGCCTTCTCCTGCAGTTCTGGTTAAACTTCTCTCCTCATCATTTTATTTTTGGGTGCCCAGTGTCCCGAGACAATAAGCCTAGGGATCTCCTAGTCAACCTGCTCCTGGCAGTGGCTAAGGTAGCCATTTACAAGACCAGGAAGCAGCGTTTGGAGAAGGGGGGTCCCAACGAACATCGTGGCAGTGTTCCGGGCGCTGGTGCACTCCCGTATTCGGGCAGAGTTCACGTACGCCAAGTCCGCTGGGATGGTTTCGGAGTTTGCCTCCCAGTGGGCGTTAGGCGGGTGCTCTGCTCGGTATCCCCCATCATGGGTTCTTCTGAGTTAACCCTTCTTTTTTAAGTGCATTTTTTACAGTGCACTTGTTGATTCCCTTATATATTTGTTTGACTGGTTTTTCTTTGTTCTACTTGGCAACAAGTAGAATTGCTGTTTAACTGAATTGGCCGGCTTCGCCGGCCAATCAGTATTGAACCAGATCAAAATAGGCTGCTTCCCTCAGAAGTGTATGTACAGAGCTCCAAGGCATTTGGTAAGGAATCAGCTTTATTCTTTCTTTATTTGGTATTTTTTGGTTTGGATCTGTGGGGGAGTATACTGTGAGTATACTGGGAGTTTTATAGAGGGTTGTGGGTGTATTTTCAGGCTTAAAAACCGTTTTTGGTTTTCACCCAGGGGCTGCAGTGATTTAACCCAGCATAACTGCAATTTAGCTGGCTGGAAAACTGCAGTCTCACCCCCTCTCCCCTCCCTCACTACTGGAGGTTTTTACTGGTTGTTTAAACTTCCAATTTCACTCTTTTGTTTTTCTTAGGCCTGATTCCTTTTCTCACTTGCAATTGAGAGCTCTGTGTCTTTTCTATAAAGACTTGTAAAATTGTGGTGTTTGCTTATTACAACAGAGAGAGAGTAACCAATAAAGGGAAAAAGATTTAAAACTGCAGCAGGTTTTTAAAAGCTGCTGTTTTTTCCCCTTGCAGAGAGATCTCTTCTTAAAGGGACAGTTTCTCTCTATACCTCTCTCCCTAAGCAATACCCTCCCCTGACTTAGAGGCTTATTTGGTATCATGCCTGGAAAGGGGAATAGGACAAGTGCGGCAACGGAGGCGATGCCAGGATACAAAACACCAAAAACTGTGGCCCCTAGGAGCAACACTCATAGTCACAGCCCTAGGCCTGGTCCTTCCAGTGCCCTGGCCACGCCTCCCCCAGCACCTGTTAGCAGCGTAACCCCTGAAGTCCCAGTTCCAACATAGGCGCATGTGGCAGTTGCAGGCGTTGACCCCAGCAACAACAATGCTGGGGCCACGCCCTGTCTGAGCAGGAAGCTTGGGGTGAGGTGCCCAATGTCACCTGGCCTAAACATGGAGATATATGTGAGGGCTGTGGCTGATGTGGTGGGTCCCTCTGCTGTGGTGGCGGCCAGCAAAATGTATGGGAGGGGCATTTTCTTCCTCCGTACGCTGGCTGCCACTCACACCCTGGTGCAGAAAGGCATCAGAGTAGGGGGGAAATACATCCCTATAGAACCCATGGAGAAGTTAGGCACAAAGGTCATTCTGTCAAATGTGCCCCCCTTCATCCCAGATTGCCTCATGAAGCCGTACCTGCAAGCCCTGGGAGACATTCAGTCCCCCATAATAAAATTATCTTTGGGCTGCAGAGATAGGGCGCTGAGGCATGTACTCTCATTTAGGCGTCAGGTACAACTGCTGCTGCCGGGGAGCACTGAATCTGTGGAGGGTTCGTTTAGGGTGCCCTACGAGGGCATAGCATACACTGTGTTTTATGGCACGGAGGGGGTTAGATGTTATCTGTGCAAAGAGCTGGGGCACACTCGTAGGAGTTGCCTCAAAGGGAACAGAGGACCTATCCCAACTCCTGAACCTGCCCCTCCCTCTGCCAAGACACCCGGTACCGCTGTGCCCACCACAGCGGGGCCCTCAAGGCCCCAGGTCCCTCCTGAGACCGCAGGAGATGTCGCTGTCCATCCGGAACAGTGACTTCTGCACCTCTTCCTGGAGAGCGGAAGGAAGGAGAGGGGGTCGCCCTGGAGCAGCCAGCCTCTGTTATCACTGTCGCCCCCGAGGAGGAAACACCCTGTGCTACTGCGCCCACCGAAGCAGAGCCCTCGGTGGCCCAGGCCCCCGCTGGGACCACAGGAGATGTCGCTGCCCCATCTCGGACAGTGACGTCTACACCTCTCCCCCAAAGAAAGAGAGAGAGGGAAAAGCCCTCGAAGGCTCAGGCCCCCTCTGGGACCGCAGAAGATGTCACTGCCCCATCTCAAACAGTGACATCTGAACCTCTCCCCAAAGAACAGAGGGAGAAGGAAAAGATCTCGAGGGCCAAGGTCCCCCCTGGGACCACAGAAGATGTCACTGTCTCAACTCAAACAGTGACATCTGAACCTCTCCCCCCAAAAAAGAGGGAGAAGGACAAAGTCACCCCACAACAGTCACCCTCTGTCGCTGTCCCCCCCCCAAGAACCCCCTAACCCCATTGTAAGCACCGTACAGGGTGAAGGGGAGCGGGAGGAAACTCCTGCTATGAAAACAGTGGCACCCTCTCCTTGGAAATCAATCCCCAGGAAGAGCAAATCTAAAACCATTAAGAGGGTGATTGAGGAGGTTGAGGAGGGTGAACCATATAACGTTTACCCTCTGAAGTCTCGGAAGCGGAAAGAAAAATCAGTTCCGCACAAGGTGGTCCTGTCCGGCCCACTGGTTGGGATTAACCAGTGTAAGCCGGATCCAACAAATGTACAGCCTCCCCCCCCTCGAATTTCTGGAAGGAATGCAGCTGGAGGTACCCGACACCTCTGGGGACGTTGGGGAGCCTCCCAACGCCCCTCTCGGTTGGAGAGCGTCCCCCGGAGAATTGTGCTTCAGTGAATTTGACATGCCGAATGCACCAATCTTCAGAGCCAGCCAAGATCCCCCTCTGGCTGTACCGCCTTCGGGTGACGCACATAGGGATAAAAAGCCCCGGTTTGCGTCACCAGAGGAAGGAGATGGGTTAGGGCTGACCCCCGTGGATGAGGGTTTGGAGGGTGTTGTGGTGAGCACTTCCGATTACATCTGGGAGTTGTCTGACCTGAACCCTCTTGGTGCAGAATTTTGGGCAGGCACTTTGTTGGGAGTGAATGCTGGGAAAGACCCTCCCTATGAAGCCCTTGCTAAGAAGTGCCCCCCCATGGTTGGTGAGAGCCCTCCCGCGGATGGTGGGTGCCCTCCCGCGGATGGTGGGGGCCCTCCCGCGGATGGTGAGGGCCCTCCCGCGGATGGTGGAGGCCCTCCTGTGGATGGTGAGGGCCCTCCTGCGGTTGGTGAGTGCCCTCCCGCGGGTGATGCGAACACCCGTGGCACGTGTGCTTCTGTGGCCCCCGAGGACTCTCGGGAGACCATTGCCTCTGCCATGTCGCCACCAGCTGCCCCTGAACATCCTGACTCGGGGATGGAGGTGGAGAGCACAGTGGACCCCCTCGTGGAAACACCGAGGAGGGGATCAAATCTAGGGCTGAGAGAAGCCCCCACAGAGAAGGACGGGGGTCTTGAATTCTCCAGCCAAGAGGAGCCTGGGGAGTTGGGGCTCAGAGGTGAGTCCTCTGGCACCATGGAGTCGGTGGACTCCTCGATCCCCATTATCCCTGCCCGGGGGCTAGATAGTTTCCTGGATGATACCCTCTGTAGACACGGACATACGAAGGTGCAGTTGGCCCTTGAGAGGTGGAAGGATGCTTCGGTCATTCTCCACTCTCTCAGAGTATATATCAAGGCTAACCACAAGGCCAAACTTTCCGGGACTATCGAACATACTCGGGTCCTAAAGTTTAACAAAGTGTTGCGAGAGCACGTAAAGGCTTCTAGGGGTATAGTACCCTGAGCGCCTATGGGAAGCAAAACTCTTGATTACCAATGGCTTTGAGCATCGGTACGCTAAACGTAAATGGATGTAAGGACGGGTTTCGCAGGTTCCAGGTACTCTCCTTTTTACAAAAGGGAAAGTATTCTGTGAGTTTCCTGCAGGAAACCCATACCACTCCAGAGGCTGAAGCCAGCTGGCATCTGGAGTGGCGAGGCAAGGTCTTTTTCAGCCACCTCACTTCGACATCTTGTGGGGTGGTGACCCTGTTCTCTGAATCCTTTCAACCTGAGCTGCTGCTTGCCAAAGCTGTTGTTCCAGGTCACCTGTTGCATATCAGGGTCCGACACGAGGACTACACGTTTAATTTCCTGAACGTGTATGCTCCTGCCACCGGACCCTTGAGAAGGCAGTTCTTCGTCAGAATGTCTGAATACCTGGAGACAGTCGACGCGGACGAATACGTGGTGCTCGGGGGTGATTTTAACTGTACCCTCGAGGCTCGTAAAGACCGGAATGGTCCGGAGCCACACCCGTGTTCTGCGTCGGCCTTGCGGGAGGTCATCACCCGCTACTCCTTGGTAGACGTCTGGCGAGAACAACATCCTGAGGCATCCACTGAGTTCACCCATGTTAGGGTGTTTAGGGGTGAACGGATGTCCTGGTCCCGGATCGACAGGCTGTATATTTCCAGCCACAGCCTGTCACAAGCCCAGTCCAGTGCCATTAGGCTGGCGCCGTTTTCGGACCACAATTGTGCGTCCGTGACGGTGACGCTGCTACCTGCAGCACCCTCGGCCGCATATTGGCACTTCAACAATACGTTGTTGGAGGACAAGGGGTTTGCGACGACGGTCCGAGACTTTTGGATGGCCTGGAGAGGTTGCAGGTCAGACTTTGCCACGTTAGAGCAGTGGTGGGACGTGGGCAAGGTTCATCTGCGCCTCGTGTGTCAGGAGTACACAAAAGGTGCCAGCGGGCGGCGCGATGCTGAGATTGAGGCCCTCAGGGAGGAGGTGCTCGATCTCGAGAAGCGGCTGTCTGTGGCAGGAGACCAACACCTGCAGAGTATGTACGTGGAGAGCAAGTGCGCTCTCCGGGACTTGGAAGATCGGAGAGCTCGGGGGCCGTATGTGCGATCCCGCATCAACTTCCTTCGAGAGATGGATCACGGGTCGCGCCTCTTCTACGCGCTGGAGAAAAAGAGGGGAAACCGTAGACATATCACATGCCTGTTGGCAGAGGACGGTACCCCTCTGACTGACCCAGAGAGCATCCGGGACAGAACCCGGAGATTCTATGTAGATCTTTTCTCTCCGGAGTCCATCCAGCCAGATAAATGCAGGGTCTTATGGGAGGGGCTTCCCACGGTCAGTGAGGATGGAAGGGAGCCTCTTGAGTTACCTTTGACTCTGGCCGAGCTCTCTGAAGCCCTCAGTCTCATGTCCCACGGAAAAGCGCCGGGGCTAGACGGGCTGACGGTGGAGGTCTTCCGGTTTTTCTGGGAGATGCTGGGACCTGATTTCACCGAGGTCCTAGCTGAAGCCCTGGAGATCGGTGAGATGCCACTTTCGTGTCGGCGGGCAATACTCTCTTTGCTGCCGAAGAAGGGGGATCTCCGTCAGATCTCTAATTGGCGACCGGTCTCACTGCTCAGCACGGACTATAAGATCATAGCCAAACCGCTTTCGCTGAGGCTCAAGTCCGTGCTGGCAGAGGTGATTCACCCCGACCAGTCCTATACTGTCCCGGGCCGGAGCATTCATGACAACATTTTTCTGGTCCGGGACCTGATGCACTACGCGCAGAGGACTGGTCTATCACTCGCCTTCCTGTCCCTAGATCAGGAGAAGGCGTTTGACAGAGTGGATCACCGTTACCTTATGTAGACCCTGCGGGCGTTTGGCTTCGGCCCACAATTTGTGGGCTTTCTCCAGATGCTGTACGCCTCTGCAGAGTGTCTGGTGAAGATCAACTGGTCCCTGATGGCACCTTTTGTGTTTGGTCGGGGAGTACGTCAAGGGTGCCCCCTGTCTGGGCAACTGTACGCGCTGGCCATTGAGCCCTTCCTCTGCCTACTGAGGAGGAGGCTCACCGGGCTGGTGCTGCGGGAGCCCGACATGCGAGTAGTCCTGTCGGCTTATGCCGATGACGTGCTCCTCGTGGCCCAGGACCTAGATGATCTAGAGCGGGCACAAGCGTGCCAAGAGGTCTACACCGCGGCCTCTTCTGCTTGGATCAACTGGTCCAAGTGCTCCGGCATATTGGTGGGTCCCTTACAGGTGGACTCTTTGCCCCCCACGTTTCGGAATGTCTCGTGGGAGAGCGATACTCTCAAGTATCTGGGAGTCTACCTGTCTGCTGCGGAGGACCCGGCCCCAGAAAACTTCAGTGATCTTGAAGAACGGGTCATTGCTCGTTGTTCTGGGTGAATCTGTCAAGAATGCTTTCCCTTAGGGGAAGGACCCTGGTGATTAATCAGCTGGTGGCCAGTCAGCTTTGGCACCGGCTGATAGCCATAGGTCCGCCCCCCGAATTTATCAACAAGATCCAGAGGAGATTGATGGATTTTCTCTGGATGGGGAAGCATTGAGTCTCTGCGGGAGTTGCGTGTCTCACTTTGGAGGAGGGTGGACAGGGAGTGGTGTGTGTCCGCTCCCAGTTACACACTTTCCGCCTCCAGTACCTGCAGAGATACCTATTCGCAGATCCGTCTCCGCAGTGGTGCCAGCTGGCGACCTTTTTCTTTCGCCAGCTGCGCAATATGAGGTATGACCGGCAAATTTTTTTCATCAGGCGCGAGGGTTTAGGTAGAGACCTCTCGGTGCTGCCGGCATACTACCGGGACTTACTGAAGGCCTGGAAACTGGTCTCCGTGACCAGGAAGGAACAGGCGGTGGGGGTTGATTTCCTCGCTGAGCCCCTGCTGTATAATCCGGCAGTGGGGGCTCGGATGTTGGATTCACCCTCTATTTGCCGCCGGCTAATCCTGGCGCAGGTGACCAGAGTCGGGGATCTCCTGGACTATGAGCGGCGTGACTGGGTAGGAGCAGAGGAGCTCGCGCCCCGTATGGGTCTGCTTTCTGCCCGTGTCCCTCGTCGTTTGATCCAGGAGATTAAAGATGCCATCCACCCCGACTCACGCACCTTCATCGAGGGGGTATTGCAGACCGGAGAGCCTTGTCAACCTTTCAATCCTAGCTCTCCGGATTTTTGCGTGGAACCCAAACCACAGCAACCCCCTCGGGCTCCTCTTTCCCCCAACCTCAGCAGGTTGGGGGATATGTCCCCGGCATGTTTTCGCGGCATGCCGAGGAAAGTCCTTTATTCTCTGGTGCTCCATATAGTACACTACCTCGCCCTTGTCACCCGCCCAGATACCATCTGGAGGCGGGTATTTTTTGGGAACGAGGGCGAGAGACCCCGGTGGAGAGAGCTTTATTCAGCTTTGGTTCCCCGTCCCGCCGGGGATTTGAGTTGGAGGGTCCTCCACGGTGCACTGAGCACAGGAGAGTATTTGGCACACTTCACGGACTCCCCCGCCGCCTGTCCCTTCTGTGGCGAGCGGGAGTCCGTATTCCACATTTATCTAAGCTGCCCCAGACTGCAGCCCCTCTTATCCACCTTGAGGAGCCTTCTTCTGCAGTTCTTCCCCTCATCATTTTATTTTTGGGTGCCCAGTGTCCCGAGACAATAAGCCTAGGGATCTCCTAGTCAACCTGCTCCTGGCAGTGGCTAAGGTAGCCATTTACAAGACCAGGAAGCAGCGTTTGGAGAGGGGGGTCCCAACGAACATCGTGGCAGTGTTCCGGGCGCTGGTGCACTCCCGTATTCGGGCAGAGTTCACGTACGCAGAGTCCGCTGGGACGGTTTTGGAGTTTGCCTCCCAGTGGGCGTTAGGCGGGGTGCTCTGCTCAGTATCCCCCATCATGGGTTCTTTTAAGTTAACCCTTCTTTTTTAAGTGCACTTTTTACAGTGCACTTGTTGATTCCCTTATATATTTGTTCGACTGGTTTTTCTTTGTTCTACTTGGCAACAAGTAGAATTGCTGTTTAACTGAATTGGTCGGCTTCGCCGGCCAATCAGTATTAAACCAGATCAAAATAGGCTGCTTCACTCAGAAGTGTATGTACAGAGCTCCTAGGCATTGTGGAATCAGGTTGTATTCTTCTTTTCATTTGTGTTATTTTGGAGTGAAACTGTGGGGGATTGTGTGTTTTGTAGAGGTTTAAAGGTTGTTTTTGAGGATTAAAAACCGTTTTTGGTTTTTCACCCAGGGACTGCAGTATTTTTCAAGCTGCACTTTGGCTGGCTGGTACTGTAGCTTTCAACCCCTCTCCCCTCCCACACCCCTGGTTGTTTTACTTCTATTTTCACTTTATTTCTTAAGCCTGATTCCTCTTTTCTCACCTGCAATTAAGAGCTCTGTGTCTTTTCTTCAAAGACTTGTTAAAATTGTGGTGTTGCCTATTACAACAGAGAGAGAGAGTAACTAATAAGGGGGGAAAGATTTAAAACTGCAGCAGGTTTTAAAAGCTGCTTTTTTTCTCCTCCCTTTGCAGAGAGGTTAATGTGTTCTTAAAAGGACTGTTCCTCTTTGCACCTTTCTCTCTAAACACTACCTCCTCCCCTGACTAAAAGGCTTAATATTATCATGCCTAAGGGAGGTAGGAGTAGTGTGGCAACGGGGACCACACCCGGATACAGGACACCAAAAACTGTGGCCCCTAGGAGCAGAAAGGCATCAATGTAGGGGGGGTCTACATCCCTATAGAACCCATGGAGGGGTTAGGCACAAAGGTCATTCTTTCAAATGTGCCCCCCTTCATCCCAGACAGCCTCAGGAGGCCACACCTTCAAACCCTGGGAGACATTAAGTCTCCTATAACAAAATTGCCTTTGGGCTTCAGGGATAGGGCGCTGAGGCATGTGCTCTCATTTAGGCGGCAGGTACAACTGCTGCTGCCGGGGAGCACAGAATCTGTGGAGGGTTCCTTTAGGGTTCCTTACGAGGGCATTCAATATACTTTTTTCTATGGCACAGAGGGGGTTAGGTGTTATCTGTGCAAGGAGCTGGGGCACACTCGTAGGAGTTGCCCCAAATGGAACAGGAATCCCACCTCAGCTCCCGCATCCGCCCCTCCCTCTGCCAAGACACCCGGTACCGCTTTGCCTACCACAGCGGGGCCCTCGAGAGCCCAAGGTCCCCCCTGGGAACGTAGGAGATATCACTTCCCCATCTCGGGCGGTGACATCTACACCTCTCCCAAAAGAACAGAGGGAGAAGGTAAAGCCCTCGAGGGCCCAGATCCCCCCTGGGACCACAGAAGATGTCGCTGCCCCATCTCGGTCAGTGACATCTGTACCTCTCCCTAAAGATCAGAGAGAGAATGTAAAAGCCACCCCACAACAGTCACCCTCTGTTGTCGCTGTCCCCCCCCCAAGAACAGCTTACCCCATTGTAAGCACCGTACAGGGTGCGGGGGAGCAGGAGGAAGCTCCTGCTGGGGAGGCAGCGGCACCCTCTCCTGGGGAATCAATCCCCAGGAAGAGCAAATTTAAAAATAAAAACAAGAGGGCGTTTGAGGAGGTCGAGAAGGGTGAAACGGATTACGTTCACCCGTGGATGTCTCCAAAAGGGAACGCAACATCGTTTCCGCATGAGGTGGCTCCATCCGGCCCACTGGTTGAGGTTAATCAGTGTGAGCCGGATCCCATAAATGAATAGCCCCCCCCCTCGAATATCTGGAGGGAATGCAAGAGGAGGTACCCGACGTCTCTGGGGTGGAAGGCCAAAGTGCTCAACATCATGAGGCCTTACCCCTAGAGATAGACGTTGGGGAACCTCCCAATGCCCCTCTGGGTTGGAGAGCATCCCCCGGAGACTTGTGTTTTGGTGAATTTACCCCACCGGACACAAAAAAGATACCTGTCTTCGGGGACCCAGGGGTCGACCGGGATCCCCTTCCGGTTGTACCCCTTCGGATGACGCACCTAAGGAAAAAAAGCCCCGGTTTGCGTCACCAGAGGAAGGAGATGGGTTAGGGCTGACCCCCGTGGGTGGGGGTTTGGAGGGTGTTTTAGTGAGCCCTTCAGATTACATCTGGGAGTTGTCGGACCTGAACCCTCTTAGTGCGGAGTTTTGGGCGGGCACTTTATTGGGAGTGAATGCTGGGATAGACCCTCCCTTTGAGGTCCTTGCTAGTGAGTGCCCTCCCACGGTTGGTGAGTGCCTCCCGCGGATGGTGAGGGCCCTCCCGCAGATGGTGAGGGCCCTCCCGCGGATGGTGAGGGCCCTCCCGCGGGTGGTGAGAGCCCTCCCGCGGATGGTGGGGGCCCTCCCGCGGATGGTGAGGGCCCTCCCGCGGTTGGTGAGTGCCCTCCCGCAGGTGATGCGAACATCCGTGGCATGCCATTCATCTGTATGGCGCTTGAGGAAACTAGTAGGGCATTGTGTGCTTCTGTGGCCCCCAAGGACTCTCGGGAGACCACTGCCTCTGCCATGTCGCCACCAGCAGCCCCTGAACATCCTGACTCGGGGATGGAGGTGGAGAGCACAGTGGACCCCCTCGTGGAAACACCGAGGAGGGGATCCAATCTAGGGCTGAGAGAGGCCCCCGCAGAGAAAGACGGGGGTCTTGAATTCTCCAGCCAAGAGGAGCCTGGGGAGTTGGGGCTCAGTGGAGAGTCCTCTGGCACCATGGAGTCGGTGGACTCCTCGATCCCCGTTAGCCCTGCCCGGGAGCTAGATAGTTTCCTGGATGATACCCTCTGTAGACACGGATATACGAAGGTGCAGTTGGCCCTTGAGAGGTGGAAGGATGCTTCGGTCATTCTGCACTCTCTCAGAGTATATATCAAGGCTAACCACAAGGCCAAACTTTCCGGGACTATCGAACATGTTCGAGTCCTAAAGTTTAACAAAGTGTTGCGAGAGCACGTAAGGGCTTCTCGGGGTATAGTACCCTGAGCGCCTATGGGTAGCAAGACTCTTGATTACCAATGGCTTTGAGCATCGGTACGCTAAACGTTAATGGATGTAAGGACGGGTTTCGCAGGTTCCAGGTACTCTCCTTTTTATAAAAGGGAAAGTATTCTGTGAGTTTCCTGCAGGAAACCCATACCACTCCAGAGGCTGAAGCCAGCTGGCATCTGGAGTGGCGAGGCAAGGTCTTTTTCATCCACCTCACTTCGACATCTTGTGGGGTGGTGACCCTGTTCTCTGAATCCTTTCAACCTGAGCTGCTGTTTGCCAAAACTGTTGTTCCAGGTCACCTGTTGCATCTCAGAGTCCGGCACGAGGACTACACGTTTACTTTTTTGAACGTGTATGCTCCTGCCACCGGACCCCTGAGAAGGCAGTTCTTCATCAGATTGTCCGAATACCTGGAGACAGTCGACGCGGACGAACACGTGGTGCTCGGGGGTGATTTTAACTGCACCCTCGAGGCTCTGAGGGACCGGAATGGTCCGGAGCCACACCGGGGTTCTGCGTCGGCCTTGCGGGAGGTCATCACCCGCTCCTCCTTGGTAGACGTCTGGCGAGAACAACATCCCGGGGTATCCACTGGGTTCACCTATGTTAGAGTGTTTAGAGGTGGACGGATATCCTGGTCCCGGATCGATAGGCTGTACATATCCAGCCACAGCCTGTCGCGAGCTCAGTCCAGTACCATTAGGCTAGCGCCGTTTTCGGACCACAATTGTGTGTCCGTGACGGTGGCGCTAATACCAGCAGCGCCCTCGGCCGCCTATTGGCATTTCAACAATACGTTGTTGGAGGACAAGGGGTTTGCGACGTCGGTCCGAGACTTTTGGATGGCCTGGAGAGGTTGCAGGTCAGACTTTGCCACATTAGAGCAGTGGTGGGACGTGGGCAAGGTTCATCTGCTCCTCGTTTGTCAAGAGCACACTAAAGGTGTCAGCGGGCGGCGCGATGCTGAGATCGAGACCCTTAGGGAGGAGGTGCTCGATCTCGAGAGGCGGCTGTCTGTGGCAGGAGACCAATTCCTGCAGTGTGCGTACGTGGAGAGGAAGTGCGCTCTCCGGGACTTGGAAGATCGGAGAGCTCGAGGGGCGTATGTGCGATCCCGTATCCACTTCCTTCGGGAGGAGGGTCGCGGGTCGCGCCTCTTCTACGCGCTGGAGAAAAAGAGGGGAAACCGTAAACATATCACCTGCTTGATAGCAGAGGACGGTATCCCTCTGACTGACCCGGAGAGCATCCGGGACAGAACCCGGAGGTTTTACGTAGATCTTTTCTCTCCGGAGTCCATCCAGCCGGATGCATGCAGGGTCTTATGGGAGGGGCTTCCCACGGTCGGCGAGGGTGGAAGAGAGCGGCTTGAGTTACCTTTGACTCTGGCCGAGCTCTCTGAAGCTCTTAATCTCATGTCCCACGGAAAAGCACCGGGGCTAGACGGGCTGACTGTGGAGTTCTTCCGGTTTTTTTGGGAGATGCTGGCACCTGATTTCACCGAGGTCCTGGCCGAAGCCCTGGAGACTGGTTAGATGCCCCTTTCATGTCGGTGGGCAATACTGTCTCTGCTGCCGAAGAAGGGGGATCTCCGCCAGATCTCTAACTGGCGACCGGTCTCACTGCTCAGCACGGATTATAAGATCGTAGCCAAAGCGCTCTCGCTGAGGCTCAAGTCCGTGCTGGCAGAGGTGATTCACCCCGACCAGTCCTATACTGTCCCGGGCCGGAGCATTCATGACAACATTTTTCTGGTCCGGGATCTGCTACACCACGCGCAGAGGACTGGTCTGTCACTCGCCCTCTTGTTCCTAGATCAGAAGAAGGCGTTTGACAGGGTGGATCACCGTTACCTCATGCAGACCTTGCGGGAGTTTGGCTTTGGCCCACAATTTGTGGGCTTTCTCCGGATGCTGTACGCCTCTGCAGAGTGTCTGGTAAAAATTAATTGGTCCATGATGGCACCTTTTGTGTTTGGTCGGGGAGTACATCAGGGGTGTCCCCTGTCTGGGCAACTATACGCGCTGGCCA
Organism: Ascaphus truei; assembly: GCF_040206685.1. Lineage (NCBI taxonomy): Eukaryota > Metazoa > Chordata > Amphibia > Anura > Ascaphidae > Ascaphus > Ascaphus truei. The sequence continues at coordinate 441,719,612 of NC_134484.1, forward strand.
TCGAGCCCTTCCTCTGCCTACTGAGGAGGAGGCTCACCGGGCTGGTGCTGCAGGAGCCCAGCATGCAGGTAGTCCTGTCGGCTTATGCCGATGACGTGCTCCTCGTGGCCCAGGACCTAGATGATCTGGAGCGGGCACAAGCGTGCCAAGAGGTCTACACCGCGGCCTCTTCTGCTAGGATCAACTGGTCCAAGTGCTCCAGCATCTTGGTGGGTCCCTTACAGGTGGACTCTTTGCCCCCCGCGTTTCGTAATATCTCGTGGGGGAGCGATACTCTCAAATATCTGGGAGTCTACCTGTCTGCTGCGGAGGACCCAGCCCCAGAAAACTTCAGTGAACTTGAAGAACGAGTCATTGCTCGTCTTGGGTCATGGGTGTATCTGTCGAGACTGCTTTCCCTTAGGGGAAGAACCCTGGTGATCAACCAGCTGGTGGCCAGTCAGCTTTGGCACCGGCTGATAGCCATGGGTCCGCCCCCCGAATTTATCAACAAGATCCAGAGGAGATTGATGGATTTTCTCTGGATGGGGAAGCATTGGGTCTCTGTGGGGTTTGCGTGCCTTCCTTTGGAGGAGGGTGGACAGGGAGTGGTGTGTGTCCGCTCCCAGTTACACACTTTCCGCCTCCAATACCTGCAGAGATACCTATTCGCGGATCCGTCTCCGCAGTGGTGCCAGCTGGCGACCAGTTTCTTTCGCCAGCTGCGCAGTATGATGTATGACTGGCAAGTGTTTATCATCAGGCCCGAGGATTTAGGAAGAAACCTCTCGGAGCTGCCGGCATACTACCGGGACTTATTAAAGGCCTGGAAACTGGTCTCCTCGACCAGGAAGGAACAGGCGGTGGGGGTTGATTTCCTCGCCGAGCCCCTGCTGTATAATCCGGCAGTGGGGGCTCGGATGTTGGATTCACTCTCTATTTGCCGCCGGCTAATCCTGGCGCAAGTGACCAGAGTCGGGGATCTCCTGGACTATGAGCGGCGAGACTGGGTAAGCGCAGAGGTGCTTGAGCCCCGTATGGGTATGCTTACTGCCCGTGTCCCTCGTCGTTTGATCCAGGAGATTAAAAATGCAATCCACCCCGACTCACGCACCTTCATCGAGGGGGTTTTGCAGACCGGAGAGCATTGTCAACCTATCAACTTCAGCTCTCGGGATCTTTGCGTAGAACCCAAACCACGGCAACCCCCTCGGGCTCCTATCTCCGCCAACCTCAGCAGGTTGGGGGATATGTCCCCGGCATGTTTCCGCAGCATGCCGAAGAAAGTCCTGTATTCTCTGGTGCTCCATATAGTGCACTACCTCGCCCTTGTCACCCACCCAGATACCATCTGGAGGCGGGTATTTCTTGGGAACGAGGGCGAGAGACCCCGGTGAAGAGAGCTCTATTCAGCTTTGGTTCCCCATCCAGCCGGGGATTTGAGTTGGAGGGTCCTCCATGGTGCACTGAGCACAGGAGGGTACTTGGCACACTTCACGGACTCCCCCGCCGCCTGTCCCTTCTGTGGTGAGCGGGAGTCCGTATTCCACATTTATCTGAGCTGCGCCAGACTGCAGCCCCTCTTATCCACCTTGAGGAGCCTTCTTCTGCAGTTCTGGCTGGGTTTTTCCCCTCATCTTTTTATTTTTGGGTGCCCAAAGTCCCGAGACAATAAGCCTAGGGATCTCCTAGTCAACCTGCTCCTGGCAGTGGCTAAGGTAGCCATTTACAAGACCAGGAGGCAGTGTTTGGAGAGGGGGGGTCCCAACGAACATTGTGGCAGTATTCCGGGCACTGGTGCACTCCCGTATTCGGGCAGAGTTCATGTACGCCGAGTCCGCTGGGACGGTTTCTGAGTTTGCCTCCCAGTGGGCGTTAGGCGGGGTGCTCTGCTCGGTATCCCCCATCACGGGTTCTTTTGAGTTAACCCTTCTTTTTTAAGTGCACTTTTTACAGTGCACTTGTTGGTTCCCTTATATATTTGTTTGACTGGTTTTTCTTTGTTCTACTTGGCAACAAGTAGAATTGCTGTTTAACTGAATTGGCCGGCTTTGCCGGCCAATCAGTATTAAACCAGATCAAAATAGAGCTGGTTCACTTCTTCGACTCATTCAGAAAGCGGAAACTAGCACACGCCGTCAGGAAAAAGTTTATTTTACTGTGGGAGCTGGCAAACTCAAATTCGCCCCACTTTCATGGCCAATTCGCCACTTGAGACGATTGGCGACAGGGTTGCCGACCTCCGTAATATAAGATACAAAGGGGCAGATCCTCAGAAGGTCGCTAATTTGTTAATGTTCCGTTATCTCAATTTAATGTATCCATATCCGTTACACGTCTCCCCAAAGGTGCTTATCGCGGCGATGTGCTGGCATCTTCCTTAAAGATAACGGATCCTTACATTTGAATTGACCTTAGGCTCACTCATATGGTAATAAGCACTTTACCTAACACCGGAGATCCTCAGACCTCTGTTACTGTTAGCACATGATAATAACACTACGATATTTAGCACCTTCCAAAAGCTGCTCTTACTCACATCCAGACCCGGATTATCACCGAGTTATCTCTGGGAATAGCCTAAAAGCCACGTAATGAGTATAGGACTTAACCCTTTCATTACAAATAGTTACACGTGTCATACAGAGATCTATATTAGGGATCATATAAATGTCTGAAACACATCATAAACTATATTATGTTTTTAGTGATTAAAGTGATATGTTAACAACACGCCTTAAAGTTTGACCAATGCGCACGTGCCGTGTATGGGAAAATTAAGGGGTTTTGCTAACGGACTTTATTTATGCATATGATTAGCTTTAAGGATCCCCGTTAAATGAAGGAAAAATAACGTCCGTCACCTAATTAGGTAACATAACGGTATTTGCCCCTTTTTAGCGCACTTCTGAGGATCTACCCCCAAAGAAAGGTCATTTTTTTTCTACTTTGCCAGACCCTCGATTCCCTTTATATAGCTTAGTCATTGTCTTTCAGATCACATGTTAGATTCGTATCAAATTCAATTGGAAGAGTGGGTCAGGGGATGCTCAACTCCTGTCCTCAAGACCCTTCCTCCCCCCAACAGGTCAGGTTTTAAGGATATCCCTGCTGCTGAACTAGTGGCACAATCAGTGGCTCAGTCAAAGACCAAGGGGTGGCAAACTCCAGTCCGCAAGGGCCACCAAAAGGTCAGGTTTTCAGGATATCCCTGCTTCAGCACGGGTGGCTTAATCAGTGGCTCAGTCAAATACTTAGGGGTGGCCAACTCCAGTCCTCAAGCGCCACCAACAGGTCAGGTGTAAAGGATATTGCTGCTTCAGCACAGGTAGCTGAATCGTGGCTCCGAGCCACTGATTGAGCCACACATGCTGAAGCAGAGATATCCTAAAAACCAGACCTGTTGGGGAGTATTGAGGACCGGAGTTGAGAACCTGTATAAGACCGCTGTGATTTACTCACAATCTTTAATAAACACTGACTTCAAAGTTAAAATTAAAAGCTGGGAACATTTTAGCAAAATGATCAGAGGAGACGGCACAAAGCAAGAATACGTTTCTTTTCAAATTAAATCAATCCAAAAAAGCTTTATTATCATGACAGAAAAAACATTACAGTATTGCCAAAGCATGAATAAGGGGGGGTAGAGTGTACTGTATGGGTAACAGTTACACACAGGGATGTAGGGTTTAGTGGGCGTCTCAGCCTGTGTGTATTAAACTACAAATTGCGGTGACTGTGTGTGAATGATATGCAGGTGGCAGGTGCCATCTAGTGGCCATACATTTCCATTTGCTTACTCAGCACAAGTGAAACTAGTTACAGCTCTCAGAGGCAGGTCACATAATGGGTCTAACAAGGCCTGACAGTGACTGACAGTGACAGACAGTGACAGACAGTTACTGAAGATGCTCAACAGTTGCTTATTTTTATTGATGTGGTAGGTGAGCTTTCAAATAAAACACTTGCACGTCATTTCCCAGAATCCCTTGCTGCAGTAGAAACACTGTGGGGCTTATGCAAAGAGGTACGGTAAGGACATTTTCGCCAGGTTTGTGGCAAAAATGTCCGCATTCAAAGAGTTCGTGGCGAGAACTTGGCGGGAAAAGTCAAATCCGCCAGACTTATTTAATTTCCAAAATTTATAGCCAGAGGGGTGGCGAGAAGCGTGATTTCGCCATTGTAAAAACACGCACGATTCCAGTAGCTCCGATGCGCATGTATGCGCCAATCGGAGCTACTATATGGAGCGTTTGAGTGAAATTTTGCCCGCCAACAAAAGTTGGCTTTATTGTGGCCAAATACCGCGCGCCTCTGAATGGCGAGTTTCACGCCAAGTGAAACTCGCCAACTTCACAATTTACTGCACACCGGTCTACCGGAGTACCCTGCATAGGACTAAATTAAATGCCAATCCTGTGGCAAATTTAAGCCTTTCTGGTATGTACCTCTCTGCATAAGACCCTGTATGCTAGGAGATAGTGGTGAAAGGCAGGGTTGCAGACCTGTCTGAGACATGTGAATGTGTTCACAAGTGAGATTTTCATTTTCCAAACAGTTTTGCTTGGAAAAACGAAACAAAAAGACTGACGTGCCGTCTTTACAGTAGCTAGCAAAAGACGTATAATTGGGGAAAACACTGGTAAATCATGTTCTCCTGTCTAATGTTCTTCGGGCATATTCAGGGTAATATTCTTTTAATTGCAAAATGCAAAAGTAGGCGGGGGGTGTAAAAAAATTTAACTTTTGATGGTATAGTGCGCACAGCAAAATATATCTGTTGCAATAAATTGAAAACACTCAGCAATGCAACATAGGCTCTGCCATGTTAAATGTTAGTTATAGATGAGCTGTTTTTAGAAATCCAAAATAAGTTGAATGCTTACATCAATATTTGTTTTAAAATCAGCAAATGCTGCATCATTTCACAAATAAAGTATTTGGGGGGAAAAGTCAAGGTTATATCATGTACAAAAACAAATGGATCCATATAATGAGACCTCCAACTCATGGCATTAACCTAGGAGGCCAACTCCACTGTTCAGCGATTCAGGAGCCATCAATGGAGATACATCATTGACATTATTGGAGGATCCCAGTCTTGAATGGCAGATTTCTGTTGTATAGTTAGAAGATCTTTTAGTTAAAACCCGTAATAGGTTTCCCTGGTTTACTGCAACATGTTTACTTAGGAAGATGTTCCCAAACAAGGATGGCTACTTTGTCCTCGTAGCTGTGTTAGGAGCTTGTAACACACCACAAAGGCAGAAAAAAGACGTAACCCTCCCAAAATCAAGTTTGAGCTACACGCATCATATTGTATTGTATGTCTTTATTTATATAGCGCCAAAAGTGTACTCAGCACTTCACAAAGAATACAGTAGAGGGAATTATAATTATACAATAAGTGCAGCAAAATCAGACAATAGGAAAGGAAATCCCTGCCCCGAAGAGCTTACAATCTAAGAGGTTTGAGGGGAAACTTACAGAGACAGCAGGTGAGGGAGTAAGTGCTGTACATGGCAGTGCTTGGTCACAATGGGTGGTAGGACTGAGGCCTGGATTATACACTCGGCTTGCTTGCGAGAGTGCGAGCGCATGCCGTGCAGCGTGGCTGTAGCACAAGCGACCTGTAAGCTCTTCTGGAAAGCGATGTGCAGGCGATCGGGGGAGTGGCGGGGGCGTGGTGGGAGCACGGCCGTGACGTCACGCGGCTTTGCGCCCTCATTGGCTGAACCGCCGTCGTGACGTGGCCATCGCCATGCCACCACCACGCCCCCCCATCGCCTGAACACCGCTTTCCAGGAGAGTTTACAGATCACGTGCGCTAGAGCCGCGCTGCACGACATGCGCTCGCACTCTCGCAAGCAAGCGGAGTGTATAATCAAGGCCTAAGAGCGGCCAATTACACGGACTGCCCTTTCGTTTTAAATGAGTCTACTGACTTATAACCAGTTTCAGTTGGAAGGGCTGCACTGTATCAGGGACACACTATGGCTGCTGTTTCCACGCCCAGAATCCCTTGCTTGTTTCATCATTGTTACTGCTCCAATGACAGCATCAGACTTGAATTTCAGCGTCTTCTGATTAGTATCTGCCATGTTGTGGTACCCATACAGAAGGTATTGACAGAGGGACTTTCTCCCATTTAAAAAAAGGTTCCAGGAAGTTTGGGAGGGACCTCCAGGAATGTGGAGAAAAGCGCTTTCAAAAGTTAAGGAAGATATTATATTGTTTTAATGTTGAGGGAATTGCACTTGTAATACCAGTATATAAAATGAGCAAAAAGCGTGTGTTGTCACATTTTATTCCCCGTTGTTTTTTGTGCACTGTCTATGTTTTATATTTCCTGGAATTATAGGTGTTCTTTCATTTGACGCTCACTCTTTTTATTTATTCTTGGAATGTGTTCATTCAAATGTATTCTTTTACTAATTTGATTTAAATAACTTAAATGCTTACCCAGCAGACATTGCCAGAAGACCTTGACAGTGAACAAAAAAGACTTCAAATACAAAAGAATAGAGTTTGAAAGACATTCTTTAACATATTCATCCACACAATCGTATATAATAACAAATAAATACTTTGAAAAGACAAAATGTCTTATTAAGTCATAATTTTACAACAAAAAATGTCACTGACTTATAAAAAGTGTGTCCACCCTCTCACGCATCCTGAAGATGGTCAATCTAGGGCAGAGAGGCCCAGACTTTCAGTGGGTTTCCACCTTTTATCTCTCGGGCACCCCTAACCACAGTGCTCAGTGCTCAGTCTCTGAGGCACCGCTACAACAGGACAGGGTCACAGAAAACACAGGACAGAGAGATTGTCACAGGAGACACAGACAGACAGTAACAGGGGCAGAGGAATCAGAAGGGGCAGGGGAGTCTGATGGAGTAGTGAGTCACAGGAGTCAGAGGGGGTAGGGGAGTCAGAGGGGTCAGATAGGGCAGTGTCAGAGGAGTCCGAGGGAGTTGGGGAGTCAGAGGGAGCAGATCGGGCAGAGAATAAGAGGGGAAAGAGACTCAGAAGGGGCAGAGAGTCACAGGAGTCACAGGAGTAACAGGGGACAGCGGAGTCACGGGAGACAGAAAGCCGGTAGAGTCAGAGCGGGCAGGAGAGTCTGAGGGGTCAGGGAAGTGAGAGGGGGCAGGGGAGCTAGAGGGGCAGGGGAGTTAGAAGGGGCAGAGAGTCAGAGGGGGGAGGGAGTCAGAGGAGTCAGAGAGTCACAGGATTCAGAGGGAGCAGGGGAGTCACAGAAAACACAACCACAGAAAACACACACACAAAATAGATACACAGCCTCACCTATACTGCCCACGCTTCTTCCTCCTCCTCTGCTTGACCACACCCCACAGGCTCCTGATGCCTCCTCCTAATTGGCTGCTTCTGGGTAATGTAGCCAATCAAGATAGAGGAAACTGCTCTGCTCTGGGAGATTGGATACATCCCGCTGCCCCTTCTGATCCTCTCACAGAAACCAAGGATGCCGCGAAACCCCGGTTGGGAAACACTTCTCTCCGGTCTACTTTTGCCAGCCTTACCCTAACTTGATCTAACACCACTTAAATGGACAAAAAAGTCTTCTCACCCACTCTCTCTTACTCCCCCCTCTCTCTTATCCCCCACTGTCTTTCATATATCCCCCCCCATTCTCTCTCTCTTACTCCCTCTCTCTTTCGCACCCTCTCCATTACCCCTCTCTCTCTTACTAAATTTTCTCTCTCACTTACCCCCCTCTCTCTTGCTCCATTCACTCTCTCTTATTCCACTCTTTCTCTTACCCCCTCTTTCTTACTCCATTCTCTCTTTCTCTTTCTTTCTCTCTCTCTCTCTCTCTCTCTCTCTCTCTCTCTCTCTCTCTCTCTCTCTCTCGCTCCATTCACTCTCTCTTATTCCACTCTTTCCCCCTCTTTCTTACTTCTCTCTCTCTCCTCTCTCTCTCTCTCTCTCTCTCTCTCTCTCTCTCTCTCTCTCTCTCTCTCTCTCTCTCTCTCTCTCTCTCTCTCTCTCTCTCTCTCTCGCTCCATTCACTCTCTCTTATTCCACTCTTTCTCTCTTACCCCCTCTTTCTTACTTCTCTCTCTCTCTCTCCTCTCTCTCTCTCTCTCTCTCTCTCTCTCTCTCTCTCTCTCTCTCTCTCTCTCTCTCTCTCTCTCTCTCCTCCTCCTCCTCCTCCTCCTCCTCCTCCTCCTCCCCCCCCCCTCTCTCTTGTTGTCTTACTTTCCCTTACTCTCCTTATCTCTCTTACTAGATTCTCCCTCTCTCCCTCTCTTTAACCCCCTCGCTTTCTCTTACTCCATTCTCTCTCTCTCCTACCCTTCTCTATCTCTTAATGAATTCTTTCTCTCTCTTAGCCCTCTCTCTCTCTCTTACTCCATTCTCTCCCTCTCTTACCCCTCTCTATCTCTTACTCAATTCTTTCTCTCTCTCTTAGCCATTTCTCTCTTTTACTCAATTCTCTCTCTCTCTCAGCCCCCCCTCTCTCTCTCTCTCTTAGCCCTCTCTCTCTCTCTCTCTCTCTCTCAGCCCTCTCTCTCTTACTCCATTCTTTCACTCTCTTACCCCCTCTTACTTACTTACTCTCTCTCCCTCTTAATCCTTGTCACGGGAGACCAGGCCATTTACACCTTTTTATCCAGATCATACATTGAGCACAAAAAGTTAATGAAATAAATTGTACATTTCTCAGGAAAAGGCAAACACACAGTGTTACACAAACTACATAAGAAAATACAAACTTACTTGGGAACTGGGTACACAACTAAACTCTCCTAGGTGCAAGGAAACCTACCTAAGTATTTTCCTCTGACTGAGATTTAGTCTGCCATGTCTTAGAACTGAAATCAGCCTACAGTTCCAGACGCCACCCCTCTCTAGAGGTCTGGAGTATCTTGCTTGGACAAAACTTGCATACAATCTTAGAGAACTTTGAGAGCACTAACAATCTGATGGAAGTAGTGGTTTATAATACCTCTTGATTTTCATTCACAGAAATCTACAGTCCTATCAGAAGCGTGAGAAAGTTCTCAGTAGCCAATCAGAGCAGGGCTCATCTGGCTGATGATGTCAGAGGCAGGGGACGTGTGGAGCCAGCTTGAAAAAAACGTTTGGGCGGGAAATATGAATCAGCCAATGGGAAATGTGCCCACAAGCAGCATCTTCCCCGCCAGCTAGTCCATTGTCGGCTACACTAAGTCTGCACCCACAACTGGGGCCCCAGTGGGGTGCCCCCAGTCTCTGGAACTGACACCTAGCCTTTTCTTGCTCACCAAATGGTTCTCCTCCCTCTGGACATCCTCTCTTCTTTGAACTATGGATTTTATGCAGATTAGCTGGCACTGTAAACATATGCCCAAGCTGACTGCATAAAGCCTTATAGTAAACGCAGAACACAATATAAAGTACTCTTTATTAGAGAATAAACTTTGGGGAACCTTATATTTATAAGGGAAATAACTGGGGGATATTTGGACTCGAAATCCAGGAGTCTGAGGGAAACTGGGAAGCCACGGTGTAATTCACCCGCGAGCCCACAAATACTGCCTGCACGCTGGGGAGAATCATGGAACCACCCCCGAACTGCTCCCCCCCCCTCCCCGAACTCCTGCAAACAAAAGGAATACATTTTTGCTCCAATATCCCACCTAAAACTTACACTCCCAAAATCTGGAGTTTCTACGACATAGGGAACCCCAAACGCCCCTAAACAGGTCAGGTTTTTCTGTACTTTACAGGGGACTTCCATAACCCACAAACCCAATACGGGATCTGGGACACCTTGGCACTAACTGGGGTATCCCTATGTTACCTTGGGATCCCCGCAGCTACAGGAACACTTTTCATCTCTGTGCCTCATTTTACCGTGCACAAGCATACAGTATATGTACTTTTTTAATAAAATATACACTTTAAAAAGTCTACCTGTTTTGGGAAATAGAGTAAAAAAGCATGCACGTTATTATTCACTAGCCATACTACCCACACACTATACAATAAACATAGGGCTGGACTTTTAAAAGTCCCCTCACAACCTAATAGATGATTAGAGTGCCCCCCAGAACCTCTATACTGGTTCTGGGTGACCTGGGCATTTACTGGGTATCCCCATTTAACCTAGGGACCCCTTGACTGTTTCAGGGACACCACACATCCCTATGCCCCTTTTACCTTTCTGGTCTGTGCTGAAGCAGGTAACCCCTAGTGGTGAGTTGCGAAAGCGTTTTCAAAGGGTAGATAGTACCGAGACGCTGTGTCCACATGCATCCAGGAATCCTACCTGATTCCTAGGTACATTTTTAGGGGAACCAGCAACTCTGGGCCCTGACAAGATAGACACATTCTGACAACTCTTTCTCTGCAAAACCCACCTTGAAACTCATACCATAGCAATCTCTGCTTGCTGGCACCCCTGGAAAGGTAAAAACACATCAAATACTTTATTACCACACATTACAGGTTATGCATGTACAAACCCTGGGCTCGGGAGCTGACACTCTATAAACCCAACACACGGATCAGAGGTAACCAATGGGTTTAAACCTTTATTTGATAGCCTGGCTACCCCCTACCATCACATCTCTCTTTCTCTCTCTCTCTCTCTCTCTCTCTCTCTCCCTCCCTCTCTCTCTTCTTTCACTCCTCTCTCTCCTCTCTCTCTTACTCCTCTCTCTCTCTAACTCCTCTCACTCTCTCTGAATAGGACTTTTGGTTGCGGCCGTCTCACCGACATTCAGCTGCAGAGGGAACCTCCGCCGCAGACGGTCCACCGCTAGACGCTCTGCCGCTAGTCACTCCGCCGCCCCACGCATCACCAAGGTAAATTAATTTAAGGGTTCATTTAGCCATTAGGGAAGGGGGTTAAGGATAGGAATTTAAGTTTAAGAGTTAGGTTTTAAGGATAGGGGATTAGGGTAATGGGTTTTAGGGTAAGCGGTTTTATATAGGGGTAGCATTAGTATTAGGGGTTAAGATTAGGGGTTTTACAAGGTAAGGGGTAAGGTTAGGGATTTACCTTGGCATCGAAGCGGCCGGCGGTGAGATGTCCCTGCGAGAAGGTGACTAGCGGCTAAATGCCAGTGGAAATTGGGTCAGAGCAAAATGTCTGTGACCAAATGTCCTAAACCGCCTCGCTCTCTTACTCCTCTCTCTCTTTCTCTCACCCCCTTCTCTCTCTCTCTCTCTCTCTCTCATGCTCCTCTCTCTCTTTCTCTCACCCCCTTCTCTCACTCCTCTCACTCTCTTAC